>NC_065563.1:11246766-11550148 GCF_022605725.1 Anthonomus grandis grandis | reverse complement strand
ATAACGTCATTAATTTTTTAATTTAAATTCTGACTTGAGAGTTTCAATGGCAACTTGATTTTAAATTAACGGCACTCAAGAGAGTAACATGGACAGATAGCCAATGCAGTAAACGTCATTTGTCATTAAGATTATTTTGACAGATGACCAATGCATTAAACGTCGCATGTCATTGTCAATTTTGACATTTAAAAGCGTTTATTTTTTTAAAATGATTTCATACTTTTAATTGTGACATTTAATGGAATCGAGTTTCAATGGGAACTTGATTTAAAATTCAAAGCACTCCAGAGAGCGACATTGACAGATACCCGATGCATTAAACGTCACTCATTATTGAAATAATTTTTGACAGATGACCAATGCATCAAACGTCATTTGTCATTGCCAACTTTGACATTTAAATGACGTTTATTTTTTTTAATTTTAAATTGTGACGTATATCGGAGTTTCAATGGCAACTTGATTTTTAAATTAAAGGCACTCGAGAGAGCGACATTATGCGTCAGTCATTATCGAAACGGTTTTGACAGATGGCCAATAATCTAAACGTCATAAAATAATTATAACGTCATTAATTTTTTAATTTAAATTCTGACATAGTCACAGTTTCAGTGACAACTTAATTTTTAAATTAACGGCACTCGAGAGAGTAACATGGACAGACAGCCAATGCAATAAACGTCATTTGTCATTAAGATTATTTTGACAGATGGCCAATGCATCAAACGTCATTCGTCATTGAGACAGTTGATACTGCCAGATGGCATTGAGGATAGTGAGCCGTTGTCGGGGAAAAACCAAAAAAAAAAACCCAATTTATTTCCGAAATCCGGTTAAAAATAAACTAATGGGAACTTAACGAGATATCGTTGGTACGGCGAGTATATTGTTAAAAATATAAAAAAAGGCGAAGAATGTGCTGCACGCGTTTCGAATATTTCGGGTAAAAGCGGTTTATCGAGAAGAGAATTGGTTGGAGAACAAGACATAAGTTACGATAAATACCGGGGATTTTTACGGGTTATTTTTTTGTTGTTTAGTTGGCAATGGCCGGTGCAATATGCTGCCTGTAAGAAAGATATTATCCCGGTAACTATGCCAGACAAGATGGCCGCCACAGGCTATTGCCACCTCTCTTGTAATAATGATTTTTTCTTATTAAACATCTTTCTAGGTCAGAGTCTCCTTACAGGTAATTATTATAATTGCATCAATTAATTATATTGGGAATACATAAAATCAAGGTTATTAATATTTATTTAATTTGTTTTTATAAAAATTAAGTACTGTAAGTACTATACATGCAGTTTCTCCTATAGGCCGAATAGTACTTCTAAATACATGTTCCCTCATGTAAATAATTATGGTAATGCACATGACAGGATGACTATGAGATTCCTTCTTAGATAACGATACACCATAGGCGCAAGAATGTGAGCGAGCGAGACAGAGAGAGAGTTCCTAAGGTCAATGTTCCAATAATAATAATTCTCATTATTTTACCTGGTTCTGGTAAATTTTCCCGAAATAAATATGTGCGGTTATGTCACCGCACATGTCCGCAAATAAACCCCTCGGCACAGTCGGAACGTCTGAGAAGCAAAAAATAATGGGCACTACACGTAAACCGAGAATAATGGCGTGTAGTCATGCTGTTGTTCAATTCTCGCGTCGGTTTATGGTTTTTGCAACAATAAATTAATATACTTTAGGATAACCATATTGTTTTATCTTTTCAAGGTTCTTTTTTAAGTTGGCAACCCAATGGTGACATTTGACAGACGGGTCAATGTAATAAATGTCATTTGTCATGTGAGGAAACTCGTTTGATATGACAAGTAGGTCATTTCGAGTTTTGGTGAGAAACATTGGCAATGAACTGTAATAATTTATCCTCAAATAAAATAAATCAACTATTTATTAAGTTCGTGGAAGACCATACTGTTTATCTTTCCAAGGTTTTTTTTTAAGTTGGCAACCCAATGTTGACATTTGACAGACGGGTCAATGTAATAACTGTCATTTGTCATGTGAGGCGTGGCCGTTGCGGAGAGCAAGTAAGGCACACTCACAGTTTACTTTAATTGTTTAATCAAAAAAACTAAACTACAAATAAACACGTTTTTGAACTTAAATCTGGGGCGCATGTTTACTGTATCCTGAAACCCTTTGATATGACGAGCATGACAGTTAGGAAGCCGTCATTTCGATACTTCTCCTCAAAACATATAGAAAAAATAAAATGAACCAACATAAGATTGGTTCTTGGAGGCGGATCACTCGATGCATGTTAACATAACAATTATGACCGTATCTCTCGTTCGCATCTGCAATAACATGCTTGAGGGCCCCCTCGACCAACAAGAAAAAGAATTCGAAAGCCTACTCGGCGGGGCCGCTCTAATCGACCAATCTAAATGGCTTCATGACTCGAAGAATAAATCGACGACAACGGGGACTCTCCTGAAAAATGTGGGAACAAGAAAAAATGCACTTAACACGCGTTATTATAAATTAAATTATTGTCGGAAGTGTCATTCATCGATCGATTAATGGCAGCACTTCCTATACGCGAGACATAACGGTTTCATTGTCTACAAAAGAAGTTAATTATGCTCATATAAGTATAATATTTCAACACAGTCAAACCTCAACATCAGAGATCCCCCCATAAACTTGGAGCAATAAATAAATCCCAATTGGAATTACTCTGAATTTATAAGGCAACTGGAGCAAAAAGGAAATTAGCCGGTAAATCACTCGTTTCCATGGTTTAACACCCAATTACCAACCCTCGCCGGTAAAAAGGGCGCGTTCGCCTGGAAACCCTCCTGTTGCTCCCCTGCAATTACCTCGGGAGTAGCTGAGAGAGGAGTGTGGCAATATATCATTTTTCTTATAACAAGTTGTAATTTAAATTTATTTAAGTGGCTTAAGTGGATTATCGAGAATCCAGAGTGTCTGATAAGGAATGAATAAACAGTCAATATTTTCAATTAAGCATAATAAAACATCATTTTTCTTGTCATTTCAATAAATGATTGTCTTCGATATTTATTGAGCAAATAGGTATGGAGGAGTCTAATTATATAACTTTAACTAGCATCAATTGGTTCATCATGATTTTATATAGGTCCGTGTGTGACTAAACGAGGAACTGCTCGGGCAAATTAAATGGAGAAATTTCACAGTTTGTACTATATTTACTCATATAGTAAAATTTACTGACAGGGAGTCTATATTTGCTTGCAGAGATAAGAAAATAGGTAAAGTTGACTTTAGCATTAAATTAAGTTTTATATATTATGTAATTACAAATCTATGTGATGCGTTATGTGTCAACACAAGGAAATATTAAAAATATCAATACAATAGTATGGGTAAATACATATGTATGTTCTTTTCAAGTGAAACAATGTTCGAGTTTCCGAGAACTGCATCACCAATTGCAGTCAATATCCTGTCTATAATGGTAATTACAGGGCCAAGTCCATATTTCACAACCTTTCACCGAAGCATTTGAAAGAATAATTTTATTTTTAATGCATCTAAATTGGCACATCTAATTATACTGTATTAAAATCTGTAATAAATGCTTTAAGTAATAATCGTCGAAAAAGTCGTTTTCGACGTCCGTTTTTGAGGCCAAAAATGAGCATCAAAAATGCCATATCTCGGCTATCGTAAGAGCTACCACCTTGCGGATGGTCTCGTTGGATTCAGAACGACGCAACTAAGACAAAACCGTTGGAATTTTCCCGATAGCTCCAATAGAAGCCGAGATATCGACCTTCAAAGTTTGGAATTTTTCATTTTTCGGGTATACCCCCCCGTATCGAATTTTTTCAGCAAAAATTGATTTTTTTCGAAATCAAACTAAGTATACCAGCGTCTTATTTGGGTCACCTAGATTACGAAAACACCGGGTTATGACAGGATCCGAGCAGAACTAAGAGAATGAGAGCACTTTGAAAATCGTGAAAAAGTCGTTTTCGACGTCCGTTTTTGAGGCCAAAAATGGGCATCAAAAATGCCATATCTCAGCTATTAGAAAAGCTACGACCTTGCGGATGGTCTCGTTGGATTCAGAACGACGCAACTAAGACAAAACCGTTGGAATTTTCCCGATAGCTCCCATAGAAGCCGAGATATCGACCTTCAAAGTTTGGAATTTTTCATTTTTCGGGTATACCCCCCCGTATGGAATTTTTTCACCAAAAATTGATTTTTTTCGAAATCAAACTAAGTATACCAGCGTCTTATTTGGGTCACCTAGATTACGAAAACACCGGGTTATAACAGGATCCGAGCAAAACTAAGGGAATGAGAGCACTTTGAAAATCCCGAAAAAGTCGTTTTCGACGTCCGTTTTTGAGGCCAAAAATGGGCATCAAAAATGCCATATCTCAGCTATCGTAAGAGCTACGACCTTGCGGATGGTCTCGTTGGATTTAGAATGACGAAACTAAGAAAAAACTGTTGGAATTTTCCCGATAGCTCCAATAGAGGCCGAGATATCGACCTTCAAAGTTTGGAATTTTTCATTTTTCGGGTATACCCCCCCGTATCGAATTTTTTCACCAAAAATTGATTTTTTTCGAAATCAAACTAAGTATACCAGCGTCTTATTTGAGTCATCTAGATTACGAAAACACCGGGTTATGACAGGATCCGAGCAGAACTAAGGGAATGAGAGCACTTTGAAAATCGTGAAAAAGTCGTTTTCGACGTCCGTTTTTGAGGCCAAAAATGGGCATCAAAAATGCCATATCTCAGCTATCGTAAGAGCTACGACCTTGCGGATGGTCTCGTTGGATTTAGAATGACGAAACTAAGAAAAAACTGTTGGAATTTTCCCGATAGCTCCAATAGAGGCCGAGATATCGACCTTCAAAGTTTGGAATTTTTCATTTTTCGGGTATACCCCCCCGTATCGAATTTTTTCACCAAAAATTGATCATTTTCGAAATCAAACTAAGTATACCAGCGTCTTATTTGAGTCATCTAGATTACGAAAACACCGGGTTATGACAGGATCCGAGCAGAACTAAGGGAATGAGAGCACTTTGAAAATCGTGAAAAAGTCGTTTTCGACGTCCGTTTTTGAGGCCAAAAATGGGCATCAAAAATGCCATATCTCAGCTATCGTAAGAGCTACGACCTTGCGGATGGTCTCGTTGGATTTAGAATGACGAAACTAAGAAAAAACTGTTGGAATTTTCCCGATAGCTCCAATAGAGGCCGAGATATCGACCTTCAAAGTTTGGAATTTTTCATTTTTCGGGTATACCCCCCCGTATCGAATTTTTTCACCAAAAATTGATTTTTTTCGAAATCAAACTAAGTATACCAGCGTCTTATTTGAGTCATCTAGATTACGAAAACACCGGGTTATGACAGGATCCGAGCAGAACTAAGGGAATGAGAGCACTTTGAAAATCCCGAAAAAGTCGTTTTCGACGTCCGTTTTTGAGGCCAAAAATGGGCATCAAAAATGCCATATCTCAGCTATCGTAAGAGCTACGACCTTGCGGATGGTCTCGTTGGATTTAGAATGACGAAACTAAGAAAAAACTGTTGGAATTTTCCCGATAGCTCCAATAGAGGCCGAGATATCGACCTTCAAAGTTTGGAATTTTTCATTTTTCGGGTATACCCCCCCGTATGGAATTTTTTCACCAAAAATTGATTTTTTTCGAAATCAAACTAAGTATACCAGCGTCTTATTTGGGTCACCTAGATTACGAAAACACCGGGTTATGACAGGATCCGAGCAGAACTAAGGGAATGAGAGCACTTTGAAAATCCTGAAAAAGTCGTTTTCGACGTCCGTTTTTGAGGCCAAAAATGGGCATCAAAAATGCCATATCTCGGCTATCGTAAGAGCTACGACCTTGCGGATGGTCTCGTTGGATTCAGAACGACGAAACTAAGACAAAACCGTTGGAATTTTCCCGATAGCTCTAATAGAAGCCGAGATATCGACCTTTAAAGTTTGGAATTTTTCATTTTTCGGGTATACCCCCCCGTATCGATTTTTTTCACTAAAAATTGATTTTTTTCGAAATCAAACTAAGTATACCAGCGTCTTATTTGGGTCACCTAGATTACGAAAACACCGGGTTATAACAAGATCCGAGCAGAACTAAGGGAATGAGAGCACTTTGAAAATCCTGAAAAAGTCGTTTCCGACGTCCGTTTTTGAGGCCAAAAATGGGCATGAAAAATGCCATATCTCAGCTATTAGAAAAGCTACGACCTTGCGGATGATCTCGTTGGATTCAGAACGACGAAACTAAGACAAAACCGTTGGATTTTCCCGATAGCTCCAATAGAAGCCGAGATATCGACCTTCAAAATTTGGAATTTCTCATTTAAAAAATTGATTTTTTTTTAAATCAAACTAAGTATACCTGAATCGACTATCGACTCTGAATTGTGTCCAAAAACATTCAGAGTGCTCAGATCTGACAGACAGCTGGATAGAGTGGCCGCTACTCGTGGTGGTGGCTGCTTGGTCGCAGCTTCTCACAACATCTACCTAGAGAGGGTTAACTTGGAAGACATCTTTAACTCCACACCACTTATAGATATTTCAGGTTGTAAACTCACTAATGGTTATTTTGTATTTTATTTATTTGTAATCTATGTCCCTCCTTGCACAACCGAGAGAGACTTTGAGACCTTGTGTGAAACAATTATGTCACTGGATCTGGTCCACACAAAACGGCGTTATGATTGTTGGAGATTTTAATGTTCCGTCTTATCAGACAACCGAAGCTAGCAGTGTCAAGTGCAAGCTTTTGAATAACCTATGCGAAATCCTTGGTCTTAAGCAGTTTAACAATATTCCAAATGTTAATAATAAATAGGCTTCTTCACTTGGTTTTTTTCAAATTTCGACGTCATCAGTGTCATCAAAAGTATATCACCGCTTATTTCATCATCCTGCTTTGACAATTTCTTTTAAATCGGCTTCCCCTCATAAATATATTCCTTCTATATAAGTTCAAATAATTTACAGCAGTATAACTTCAGAAAAGCAGACTTTCCACTCATGTATATAATTTGTTGCTTGATGCAGACTGGTTGTCTGTCTTGCAGTCTTCTGACAAGTTGACAGCGCTTGCAAGGAACTTTACAAAAAGACTTGATTCAGCTTTTGCTGCTTCAGCACCTTTAAAACAACGAAGACGACGGCGATTTCCAGTATGGTTTTCAAAACAAGAAGGAAAAAGCATATCCTGATTATAGATCCTCTTCAACTGCATTTAATCTTTCCGCAGATACAACAGGCTTTGTCAGACCGTTAAATCTCAAGCCTGTGAGGCCTATAACTCATTTGTGACCCAAGCCGAGGAGAACATTGTCACTGATCCCTCATCGTTTTGGTCTTTTGTTAGCGCTAAGAAAGGTCACTCTTCACTTCCGTCTATCATGTGCGATGCCAATGGTAATTCTTTTTAAGGAACAGAAAATATTGTGGCAGCTTTTGCCAAACTTTTTCAGAATGCCTATATAAAGATCCAATCAACCTCGCAGAAACATATCCTCCTTCTAATTCCTCAGACCTCATTGACATTCTTCCATCAATTACCACTGAGGAAATTATTGCTGCTATAGTCGGAGGATAAAAAACAAGTTGACAGTGTCCAGATGGTGTTCCCTGAGCTGCACATATTCTAGTCTGTCTATATTTAGGGAACCAAACCATTGCTGCATAAAGTAATTTAGACCTAACTAGGCCTATTATACAAATTAACGAGACTGTGCAATCTTTCAAATTCTCTCTTGTTGATCCGATTATGAAACCAAGGGTTTTCTAGGAAGATTTAACAACTTCATTGATGTGTTTGTTGAATGTCACTTTGTTATCAACTATGACCCTAAGATCCCTCATAGAGTCTAGGGTGGTAGTATTACTTAACCTATAAGTGTGCTTAATTTCATTGTGAATATTTGAGACTGACATACACTTGCACTTTTCAATATTCAGAGGTAGTTTATTGTACACCAGTGTGCTAAAATGTGCATCTACGGTACTAGTGATATCATTGACAAATATAGAAACAATTAATGGGGCTTCCTTGGGGGGCACTACTTACTGTGGGATAACAATATATTTGTTCATAGGAATAGAATCTGAAAATATGGAGGCTACGAACCTCTGCATAAGGGTATGAATTTGTCAGTGCTGGGTATTAGAATAAATGTACAAATAGTGGAACCTGTTATAATGTGAAAAGACTGCTACATCATTTTGGCAGATAGATTTAGTTAGATGTTTTCTATTCTTATATTATAGGATACATATACACAATTTGGTAACTGAGAGTTCATAATTATGTCAATGTAGTTATCAATAGTAAGGAGTTTCGATCAACAAATAGACTAGAGTAGACCCCTATTATAGCCGTCTTATTAATTTTAAATTATTGCAAAGTCAGAGATACTTAAAGTCGACAAGACCCATAGTATCAAAATTCTTGAGAACTGCACCAATTTCAAGTCAATATCCTGTCTATAATGGTAATTAGGGGGTCAAGTCCATATTTTACAACCTTTCATCAAAGTATTCGAAAGCATAATTTGTATTTTTATTGCTGAGACGATCTAAATTGGCACATCTAATTACTGTATTTACATTTTTACTATTAAAGTCTGTGATAAACATGTTGACTAATAAATTACTGGAGTTCTCATGGACAATATGAGTAGGTACCTACTTGAAACTAAAAATAACTTTTAGATGCACCAATTCCCAAGCATGACTTAACAACTAATTAAGTGCCCAAAAAAGACTTACCAGCAACGGTGTATCTATCCATATAATTAATTAAATTTACGTAACATAGTACCATGACGGAGACCCATTCGGTCCATTTGACGTCGGCCCAGGACCTCTCGTGTTCGCCCCCCGTCTCCTCCGCACTTTCCCGCACCAGTTCCGCCTGCGAATTGTTCTGTTCCATGATGTTATTGAAACTTTTCAACACGAAGCTTTTCTCGATTTTCTCTGAAGGCATCGTGTCGGTCGCGGGGTCCCTTCGCACGCGCGACTAAAACCACAGCCGGCCGAATGACGGGATTTTGAAATTCTTTCCATGTTGGCGCTATTTCGAGTGCGCGTGTGCCGTATTATCACCTGATGAATGACCGGCGAGCGAGCGACTTTTCTGCCGGTTGGTGGGGCCCCCGCTCCTCCGCTCTCCACTCCTCGTTTGTTGTGACGTTTACGCGACGACGATGGTGCAATACGGTTTATTTTTAGCGATTGCACGTACGGCAAAATCGATTTAATTTTACCTGATTAATTCGGTGGTTGGTTTTCAGAAGGATTTTGGGATAAATAAAGTTTGTGGGCTGCGGTTTTCCACGAAAAAGATGTTGATAACTCGATAAAAATTGCGAATCACTCCCCTTGTTTATGTGTCACATTAACTGACAAATGTCACTGTCATCTGTGACTGACGTTACTTTCTGTCAGTGCTGCCAGATTGGGTGTTTTACCACTAAATCTAGGGAGTTTTCAATACGTCAGTGGGATTTTTAGGGTGATAAAATATTTAATTGAAATTTTGGAGGGATAAATATAGTTATTTAAAAAAAAAATAAATATAATAAGTTTTGTGATACTTTTTGAAAATTTTATAGGTAATAATCTAGCGATAAAAATTAACCGGATCTCTCTTTTCATCGCGTTGTTACTATATCTTTTGTCCTTGTCTTGGTTCATAAATTTCCTTCGAGCCAAAAAGACTGATGTACTCAGGTCATAGGTATATTAGTAGTTTATTATCTATGACTCAGATGCACATATGCAAGCAAAAAGTCTTGCTCTTAAAGTCTTGTTCATATTCAACCGTATGACCTATAAACCTCAAAATTTCATACTATAATAATTTAATGGAATTTTTCTTTAAAGTCCCTTTTAGTGGGAAGCTGAAGACCATCCAGTGGGAAAGAGATATGGCAACACTGCTGTGACTAATATTTGCCAAGCTTGCCAATAATAAAAGCAAAAAAAAACTGAAATCTTAATTCTAGTTTTCATTTTTATAAACACTAGATTCGTGGAATTTTCAATTTATTTTCCACACTAGACTGGCAACATTGTTTTCTTATGTTGCTACATACCGTACTTTGACATTGATTGACAGCTGTCGCCAATATTTTTGTGCACTAATTCAAATTTTCGTATTCCAATTGATTGCACCATTTAAATGTTTACATTCCGTTTGAAAACTAGTGCACTTTCATTATAGAAAATGCTATTAGTTAGAAAAAAATGTAGTTTACCCCGTAGAAATTACAAATCACTTCCCTTGTTTATGTGTCACGTTGATAACTGTCATAAGTCATCTGTCAGTGTCACTAGCATTCGCCAATAACAAACGCAAAGAAATCAAAATACTAACTCTAGAGTCTAATTTGCCTTTCACAAACAACTAGCTCCACATTTCTAGTATCTTTAGCTACTTTTTCTCCATAAACTACTATTCCAATATATTCTGGCTCTGTTGCTACGTACTGTACTTTGACAGGTGTCACTGTCACAGATGTTTACGTTTGCTCCATGTTTTTTTTCTCCATGTATTTTCCAAAAATTCCCTAATAGACTGATGTGGCCTAAACTCAAAGAAAAACCGATAGTAGTTCTTCAATAAACTTAGCTGAATTAAGTGCGTTATGTCTTGATTGTAATTTGAAACCATTCCGGGCAATAGTGAAATAATGGCTTATCAGACTTTGAGAAATGAATATCTTAATACACCGCCTATCACTAGGGCTTATACTACCGCTTGTGTGTTAACTACTTTGGCCGTGGTAAGTACGTGCAGATATAACAGGCTTTAGAATAAATAGTAACGTTTGATTTCGTTGTTTTTAGCAATTGGAGTTAGCATCACCATTTCAGTTATATTTTAACCCAATACTAATATGCAAAGGCCAAGTATGGAGGCTAGTGACCACATTCCTTTTTTTCGGATCGTTTGGGTTCAATTTCCTTTTTACAATGATATTTACATACAGGTATTGTAGGATGCTCGAGGAGGGCTCCTTCCGGAACAGATCATCGGAGTTTTTAATGATGTTCTTGTTCGGAGCTTTATCCATGATTGTATCCTTTGCAATATGAAATATTGATATTTTTAAAGACTTAATAATAGTGTTTTCCTTATATGGTTTTAATAGCTAATTGCCTTCTTTGTAAATTTACTTTTCTTAGGACAAGCCTTTACAATAATGTTGGTTTATGTGTGGTCCAGGAGGAATTTATTTGTTAGGATGAACTTTTTCGGATTACTAAACTTCCAGGTAGGAACTCAATCTAGGATCCAAAAAAATGAATTTAATATTAATTCCCTTAGGCCCCATATTTGCCATGGGTCCTAGTGGCATTTTCTGTATTACTGGGAAATGCCGTTTATGTAGACTTAATGGGAATCGCTGTGGGTCACATTTATTACTTCTTGGAGGATGTATTTCCGAACCAAAGGGGCGGATTTAAAATCATCAAAACTCCTGCCTTTCTGTAAGACAGTTTTTTTATTTTATAGCGAATATATTTTCAATATAAATCGTTTTTAGGAAAAGATTGTTCGATGAAATACCTGATGACCCAAACTATGAAAGATTACCCGAGGATAACCCGGGCGGCTTCGACTGGGGGGCCAGAAACGGGGACAATTTACCAAACGAGCCCCAAAACCCAGAAAACAATCAGTGATAGATAGTGTTTTTAATATATTTTATTATTTCCTAAATATGTTTGTTTATATAATTATTAATAAATTGTTTTAAAAGCCTATAAGTTCATGTTAGTGAGAAATTTCCCTAGGCACCAAGCGAGAGTGAGAGAGAGAGAACACGTAACGAAAAAATTATATGCACTAGCCTCTTGTTTCACGTAAGCCTCTTGGTTCATCTCACTCACTTTTAATAGGATAGAAAAGGAAACCAACCCCTACTATTTGCCTTAAAACAAAAAGAGACCCATGTGAGGAAAAAGGATAGATGCGTTTTGACAACACGTGTTATAATCCTAACCTCACTATTGCTTGCAAGTTCTATTTGTATTTATTTTAATTAAATTGTTTTAGGGGCCCAATGGAGCACCCCACTTTAAAAAACATCACGAATCCAAATTTCGGAAAACCCCCGGAGAGTCAGAACGAGGTATATTCAAATGAGACACCCGTTTGTTGTTTTTAAAATTGTTGTTTTCTTGTAGTTTCTAAAGAGAAATGGGGCCCCCCACGTAACCAGTTTCAACTACATGGTGGACCAGGGCCTAAATAAGGCAATCGAAAACCTCACCCCCGTAGAATTCGAGGTGAACGAGCGTAGAATCAAGTTGGAAATAATAGGGTTTGAGTTGGGCCAGCCGCAGGTGCCTTTTGGCACTGTTGGCGTAAGGAATAACTTAATTTTCCCCACGGAGTGTAGGCAAAGAAATGCTACTTATGGCGGGAAATTTCTTGTGGAGGTCAATTGGTACATTGACGGACAGATTCAGCAACCTTTTGCCAAAGATTTGGGAAATATACCCATTATGGTGAAGGTAAGCTAAGAAGAAGTTTTAGGTTAAACTGCTGCTGTTAATGGTGTTTTTAGTCAAACAGATGTAATTTAGCTAACCTGAGCCCTGCAAATTTAGTGAAATGTGGCGAACATGAGCAAGAATGGGGCGGGTATTTCGTGGTGAGTGGCCTAGAGAAATTGGTTCGTATGCTTTTAATGACCAGAAGAAATTACCCCATAGCGATTAAAAGGTCAGGATGGAAGATGAGAGGGTCATTGTTTTCCGATGTCGGGGTTTCTATAAGGTGTGTCATGGAGGATCAAACTGCAACCGTGAGTAAAACCTTGAAATTAAAATTGCTTTTAAACTGGATTTATTTATTGCTTTTAGACAAACGTTTTGCACTTTGTGACCGATGGGAGTGCAAAGTTTATGTTCAGCTATCAAAAAATGTTGTACTATGTTCCCTTATGTTTATTGTTGAAGTGTTTATGCGACTATACTGATCAGTATATTTATCAGAAACTGATTGAGGGATGCGAGGAGGACTTGTACTATGTAGAGTAAGTTAGATATTTCTGTTATTATTAATAGTTAATGGTTAATATGGGGTTTTAGCTGCTGCCAAAACATGCTTAGGGCCATTCATTTGGAAAACCTGCACACACATGAGGAGTGTAAGTCTTATTTGGGGCAAATGTTTAGGGTGAAATTCTACGAGTGCCCCGAGTGGTTTACGGACCTCGAAGTGGCCGATTTTATGCTTAAGAAGTGTATTCTGTTCCATTTAAGTTCAAACGAAGACAAATTCAATTTGCTAGTGTTTATGGCTAAAAAGCTGTTTAATTTTGCCCAAGACAAGTGCAAAGTCGAGGGGGCGGACGCGGTAATGATGCAAGAAGTACTACAAGGTACCAACGAATACACAATCCAAAAAATGTGTGTTGCATAATACATTTTTTCCAGGGGGGCACTTGTACTTGCAAATAATCAAAGAAAAAATGCAAAGTTGGCTGACCAACTTGAGGTTAAGCGTCCAGCAACTAGCAAGAGGGAACAAATTCAGTTTTTCCCAAGCGGACATTCTGAGGGCGGCCAAAATGTCCGGGGGCATCGAGACCAGCCTGAGACTGTTCCTCGCTACCGGGAATATCAGGAGCATTAGCGGACTGGGCCTCATGCAGGACAAGGGATTGTGCATTATCGCCGAAAATATCAATCGGATGCGGTACATGTCGCATTTTAGGGCTGTACACAGGCAAGAACAACATTTTATATTGCTTTATATTTTATAGATATTTGTTTCTTGCCCTCTAAGTTTATGAAGTCGTTTTTCATTCTTTCCTAGGGGTTTGAGGTTAATGAGGTTATGGTTTCTGTTTTTTAGGCCTTACCAGGTATCTTGACTATACTGTGTTGATTGATTTAATATTTAAAACGTTTATGTGGGTCAAAAATTGACTGAGGTGGGTTCGATTTTACACCCATTTTCGCCAAAACAATATTTACCTTGTAAGGGATAATTTGGAAACACTTACCGGCATTTTAATAGGATTTTCACGCAAAGTAGGGGCATTTCTTGCCGATCATTTTGATATATGAACGCCCCTTTTAGCTCCAAGGGTTCTTGAGTTATAGGCGATTGTGTGACTCAAGGTCCTTGACCCAGAACAATTTAGGGAACCAGATGTTTTTTAAATATAAATTTTTTCAGTAGTTGTTGACATTTTGGGGTATAATTCAAAAACTTCTCACAATAAATCTATTATTCTTTTACACCAGTATAAAGGAGTCTTTGAGGATTGTTTTAATGTAAAAATGGTTTATCTGTCTCAAAAAATGGCTCAGATATAAGCGTTTCGGTTGGGTTTGATTTTACACCCATTTTCGCCAAATAAATAATTATGTCTTAAAGGATAATTTGGAAATTCTTACAGGCATTTAAATAAGGGTTTCACACAAAGTTGAGCCATTTTTTGACGATCATTTCCATATACAAACGCCCCTTGTAGCTGCAACGGTTCTTCAATTAAAGTCGACTTTGTGAGCCAAGGGTGATTTGTGAAATGAAGAACTCTTTTTTGATTATTCCCTGACATTTTGGGGTATAACTCAAAAACTGCTTGAGATAAATTAACGATTCTTTTAAGCCGATGTAGTGGACACTTCAAGGATTGAGTCGAGGTATAAAAGGCCTTTGTGAGTCAAAAATTTGCTGAGATAGGGAAGTTTTAGTTGGGTTAGGTTTTACACCCATTTTCAGCAAATAAATATCTATGTCTTAAAGGATAATTTGGAAATTCTTACAGGCATTTCAATGGGAGTTTCACACCACGTTGAGGCATTTCTTGCCGATCATTTTCATATATAAACGTCCCTTGTACCTCCAAGGGCTCTTGAGTTATAGGCGATTGAACAATTTAGGGAACCACATTTTTTTTTAAATATATATTTTTCGGTTTTTATTGACATTTTGGGGTATAATTCAAAAACTTCTTATGATAAATCTATGATTCTTTTACACCAGTATAGAGAAGTCTTTGAGGATTGTTTTAATATAAAAATGGTTTATCTGTCTCAAAAAATGGCTCAGATATAAGCGTTTCGGTTGGGTTTGATTTTACACCCATTTTCACCAAATAAATAATTATATCTTAAAGGGTAATTTGGAAATTCTTACAGGCATTTAAATAAGGGTTTCGCACAAAGTTGAGCCATTTTTTGACGATCATTTTCATATATAAACGCCCCTTGTAGCTCCAACGGTTCTTCAGTTAAAGTCGATTTTGTGAGCCAAGGGTGATTTGCGAAATGATTATTCCCTGAGATTTTGGGGTATAACTCAAAAACTGCTTCAGACAAATTAATTATTACTTTATGCCAATGTTGTGGACACCTCAAGGATTGAGTCGAGGTATAAAAAGCCTTTGTGAGTCAAAAATTGGCTGAGATAGAGAAGTTTTAGTTGGGTTAGGTTTTACACCCATTTTCACCAAATAAATAATTATGTCTGAAAGGGTAATTTGGAAATTCTTACAGGCATTTTAATGGGAGTTTCACACAACGTTGAGGCATTTCTTGCCGATCATTTTCATATATAAACGCCCCTTGTAGCTCCAACGGTTCTTCAGTTAGAGTCGATTTTCATGACTGAGATCAATTTTTGAAATTATGAATAATTTTTGGCATTTTGAAGTATAACTCAAAAACTGCTTAAGATAAGTAAATTATTCTTTAATGCTAACATAATGGATACTTTAAGAATTCTTTTGAGGTATGAAAGCTGTTTGTGAGTAAAAAGTTGGCTGAGATAGAGAAGTTTTGGTTGACTTCGGTTTTGACAACCATTTTCTCTAAAAAAAAAATTTTGTTTTTTTTACGATAATTTAAAGATTCTTCAAGGGATTTAAATGAGGGTTTCGCACAAAGTTGAGCCATTTTTTGACGATCATTTTCATATATAAACGCCCCTTGTAGCTCCAACGGTTCTTAAGTTAAAGTCGATTTTGTGAGCCAAGACTGATTTGCGAAATGAAGAACTCTTTTTTGATTACTCCCTGACATTTTGGGGTATAACTCAAAAACTGCTTGAGATAAATTAACTATTCTTTTAAGCCGATGTAGTGGACACTTCAAGGATTGAGTCGAGGTATAAAAGGCCTTTGTGAGTCAAAAATTGGCTGAGATAGAGAAGTTTTAGTTGGGTTAGGTTTTACACCCATTTTCAGCAAATAAATATCTATGTCTTAAAGGATAATTTGGAAATTCTTACAGGCATTTCAATGGGAGTTTCACACCACGTTGAGGCATTTCTTGCCGATCATTTTCATATATAAACGTCCCTTGTACCTCCAAGGGCTCTTGAGTTATAGGCGATTGAACAATTTAGGGAACCACATTTTTTTTTAAATATATATTTTTCGGTTTTTATTGACATTTTGGGGTATAATTCAAAAACTTCTTATGATAAATCTATGATTCTTTTACACCAGTATAGAGAAGTCTTTGAGGATTGTTTTAATATAAAAATGGTTTATCTGTCTCAAAAAATGGCTCAGATATAAGCGTTTCGGTTGGGTTTGATTTTACACCCATTTTCACCAAATAAATAATTATGTCTTAAAGGGTAATTTGGAAATTCTTACAGGCATTTAAATAAGGGTTTCGCACAAAGTTGAGCCATTTTTTGACGATCATTTTCATATATAAACGCCCCTTGTAGCTCCAACGGTTCTTAAGTTAAAGTCGATTTTGTGAGCCAAGACTGACTTGCGAAATGAAGAACTCTTTTTTGATTACTCCCTGACATTTTGGGGTATAACTCAAAAACTGCTTGAGATAAATTAACGATTCTTTTAAGCCGATGTAGTGGACACTTCAAGGATTGAGTCGAGGTATAAAAGGCCTTTGTGAGTCAAAAATTTGCTGAGATAGAGAAGTTTTACGTGGGTTAGGTTTTACACCCATTTTCACCAAATAAATAATTATGTCTTAAAGGGATAATTTGGAAATTCTTACAGGCATTGCAATAGGAGTTTCACACAACGTTGAGGCATTTCTTGCCTATCATTTTCATATATAAACGCCCGTTGTAGCTCCAACGGTTCTTCAGTTAGAGTCGATTTTCATGACTGAGATCAATTTTTGAAATTATGAATAATTTTTGGCATTTTGGGGTATAACTCAAAAACTGCTTGAGATAAATTAACGATTCTTTTAAGCCGATGTAGTGGACACTTCAAGGATTGAGTCGAGGTATAAAAGGCCTTTGTGAGTCAAAAATTGGCTGAGATAGAGAAGTTTTAGTTGGGTTAGGTTTTACACCCATTTTCAGCAAATAAATATCTATGTCTTAAAGGATAATTTGGAAATTCTTACAGGCATTTCAATGGGAGTTTCACACCACGTTGAGGCATTTCTTGCCGATCATTTTCATATATAAACGTCCCTTGTACCTCCAAGGGCTCTTGAGTTATAGGCGATTGAACAATTTAGGGAACCACATTTTTTTTTAAATATATATTTTTCGGTTTTTATTGACATTTTGGGGTATAATTCAAAAACTTCTTATGATAAATCTATGATTCTTTTACACCAGTATAGAGGAGTCTTTGAGGATTGTTTTAATGTAAAAATGGTTTATCTGTCTCAAAAATAGGCTCAGATATAAGCGTTTCGGTTGGGTTTGATTTTACACCCATTTTCGCCAAATAAATAATTATGTCTTAAAGGATAATTTGGAAATTCTTACAGGCATTTAAATAAGGGCTTCGCACAAAGTTGAGCCATTTTTTGACGATCATTTTCATATATAAACGCCCCTTGTAGCTGCAACGGTTCTTCAGTTAAAGTCGATTTTGTGAGCCAAGGGTGATTTGCGAAATGATTATTCCCTGAGATTTTGGGGTATAACTCAAAAACTGCTTCAGACAAATTAATTATTACTTTATGCCAATGTTGTGGACACCTCAAGGATTGAGTCGAGGTATAAAAAGCCTTTGTGAGTCAAAAATTGGCTGAGATAGAGAAGTTTTAGTTGGGTTAGGTTTTACACCCATTTTCACCAAATAAATAATTATGTCTTAAAGGGATAATTTGGAAATTCTTACAGGGATTTCAATGGGAGTTTCACACAACGTTGAGGCATTTCTTGCCGATCATTTTCATATATAAACGCCCGTTGTAGCTCCAAGGGTTCTTCAGTTAGAGTCGATTTTCATGACTGAGATCAATTTTTGAAATTATGAATAATTTTTGGCATTTTGAAGTATAACTCAAAAACTGCTTAAGATAAGTAAATTATTCTTTAATGCTAACATAATGGATACTTTAAGAATTCTTTTAAGGTATGAAAGCTGTTCGTGAGTAAAAAATTGGCTGAGATAGAGAAGTTTTGGTCGAAGTCGGTTTTGACAACCATTTTCTCTAAAAATAAAATTTTGTTTTTTTTACGATAATTTAAAGATTCTTCAAGGGATTTAAATGAGGGTTTCGCACAAAGTTGAGCCATTTTTTGACGATCATTTTCATATATAAACGCCCCTTGTAGCTGCAAAGTCGATTTTGTGAGCCAAAGGTGATTTGCGAAATGAAGAACTCTTTTTTGACTATTCCCTGACATTTTGGGGTATAACTCAAAAACTGCTTGAAATAAATTAACGATTCTTTAATGCCGATGTTGTGGACACTTCAAGGATTGAGTCGAGGTATAAAAGGCCTTTGTGAGTCAAAAATTGGCTGAGATAGAGAAGTTTTAGTTGGGTTAGGTTTTACACCCATTTTCAGCAAATAAATATCTATGTCTTAAAGGATAATTTGGAAATTCTTACAGGCATTTAAATAAGGGTTTCGCCCAAAGTTGAGCCGTTTTTTGACGATCATTTTCATATACAAACGCCCCTTGTAGCTGCAACGGTTCTTCAATTAAAGTCGACTTTGTGAGCCAAGGGTGATTTGTGAAATGAAGAACTCTTTTTTGATTATTCCCTGACATTTTGGGGTATAACTCAAAAACTGCTTGAGATAAATTAACGATTCTTTTAAGCCGATGTAGTGGACACTTCAAGGATTGAGTCGAGGTATAAAAGGCCTTTGTGAGTCAAAAATTGGCTGAGGTAGAGAAGTTTTAGGTGGGTTAGGTTTTACACCCATTTTCAGCAAATAAATATCTATGTCTTAAAGGATAATTTGGAAATTCTTACAGGCATTTCAATGGGAGTTTCACACCACGTTGAGGCATTTCTTGCCGATCATTTTCATATATAAACGTCCCTTGTACCTCCAAGGGCTCTTGAGTTATAGGCGATTGAACAATTTAGGGAACCACATTTTTTTTTAAATATAAATTTTTCGGTTTTTATTGACATTTTGGGGTATAATTTAAAAACTTCTTATGATAAATCTATGATTCTTTTACACCAGTATAGAGGAGTCTTTGAGGATTGTTTTGATATAAAAATGGTTTATATGTCTCAAAAAATGGCTCAGATATAAGCGTTTCGGTTGGGTTTGATTTTACACCCATTTTCCCCAAATAAATAATTATGTCTGAAAGGGTAATTTGGAAATTCTTACAGGCATTTTAATGGGAGTTTCACACAACGTTGAGGCATTTCTTGCCGATCATTTTCATATATAAACGCCCCTTGTAGCTCCAACGGTTCTTCAGTTAGAGTCGATTTTCATGACTGAGATCAATTTTTGAAATTATGAATAATTTTTGGCATTTTGAAGTATAACTCAAAAACTGCTTAAGATAAGTAAATTATTCTTTAATGCTAACATAATGGATACTTTAAGAATTCTTTTAAGGTATGAAAGCTGTTCGTGAGTAAAAAATTGGCTGAGATAGAGAAGTTTTGGTCGAAGTCGGTTTTGACAACCATTTTCTCTAAAAATAAAATTTTGTTTTTTTTACGATAATTTAAAGATTCTTCAAGGGATTTAAATGAGGGTTTCGCACAAAGTTGAGCCATTTTTTGACGATCATTTTCATATATAAACGCCCCTTGTAGCTGCAAAGTCGATTTTGTGAGCCAAAGGTGATTTGCGAAATGAAGAACTCTTTTTTGACTATTCCCTGACATTTTGGGGTATAACTCAAAAACTGCTTGAGATAAATTAACGATTCTTTAATGCCGATGTTGTGGACACTTCAAGGATTGAGTCGAGGTATAAAAGGCCTTTGTGAGTCAAAAATTGGCTGAGATAGAGAAGTTTTAGTTGGGTTAGGTTTTACACCCATTTTCAGCAAATAAATATCTATGTCTTAAAGGATAATTTGGAAATTCTTACAGGCATTTAAATAAGGGTTTCGCCCAAAGTTGAGCCGTTTTTTGACGATCATTTTCATATACAAACGCCCCTTGTAGCTGCAACGGTTCTTCAATTAAAGTCGACTTTGTGAGCCAAGGGTGATTTGTGAAATGAAGAACTCTTTTTTGATTATTCCCTGACATTTTGGGGTATAACTCAAAAACTGCTTGAGATAAATTAACGATTCTTTTAAGCCGATATAGTGGACACTTCAAGGATTGAGTCGAGGTATAAAAGGCCTTTGTGAGTCAAAAATTGGCTGAGGTAGAGAAGTTTTAGGTGGGTTGGGTTTTACACCCATTTTCCCTAAAAAAAAAGGATAATTTTATGCAGTCTTACAGGCATTTCTTGCTGTTCATTTGTCTATATAAACATTGATGTCAACAAGAGACACATACAAGGTATCCTTTTTACAGGTCTCAACAGAAAATTCCTTGCAATTACGCAAAACTTGCATTAGGGACAGTTTCAAATAACGTTTTACACCTTCCAACTGTTTGCAATTAAATCGACAATATTTTCAACTATATTTTAGGGGGGCATTCTTTCAAGAAATGCGTACAACCGAAGCCAGACAACTGCTGCCGGACGCTTGGGGGTTCATTTGCCCCGTACACACCCCCGACGGTTCCCCCTGCGGACTCTTGAACCATCTGACTATGGATTGCGTCATTACCGACGTACCGGATAAAAATAAAGTGGAAAATATCGGTTCGTTGCTAGTCGAAATGGGGATGTACTCGCTGAATCACGCGGGGAAAATGGACTTAAAAAATTGCTACGTTGTACAGCTAGACGGCCGGATTATCGGTAAACTTTTTAAGAGGGAGTTTGTATCTATTTTAATTGGGTAAAATGCCCTTTTTTTTCAGGTTATATTTTACAAAGTCAGGCCTCGAGGATAGTGGACAAGTTACGGATATTAAAGATAAAGGGTAAAGAGGTGCCCGAGACGTTGGAGATCGCCCTGGTGCCTTTTAAGAAGTCCAAGGGGCAGTACCCGGGGATTTTTATGTTCTCGGGACCGGCCCGGATGATGCGACCGTTGATGAATTTGTATTTGAATAAGATCGAACTGGTGGGCACTTTTGAGCAGGTTTACTTGGACATTTGCGTTTGTCCCGAGGAGGCTTACAAAGGTAAGTCGATATTGACATGTTTACCTAAATAATTAGTAAATACTGAATGTTTAATTGCCTAAAGTTTGTTTAGTGTGCCTCCAGCATTCATAAAAATGAATGAATGAATCATCGCTTTATTGTCAAAAAATTTTACAATTTGTAGACGAAGCTGATAACTAAAGTAAAACACAAAAATAAAATAAAACTAATAAAACAAATATACAAATCAATAATTGTATGTGGTCAAAAGTATGAATAAATAAACAAATAAACAAAACACTACATAGCTACTAGCTACATAAAACAGTACATATAAAAATAATAAATCAGTTTGTGTGTGTGAAGCTAAAATTAAGTAATAAAAAAATCGTTTACCGAGTAAAAGGCTCTCTCCAGTAGGAATGATTTTAATGCCTTACGGAAAGTAGGAAAAGATGTGATGGACTTGATGTTCAATGGCAAATTATTGTGCATTTTTTTTGCTTTGTACAATATAGACCTTTTTACCAATTCTGAATGTGGTGTAGGCAGATATAAATCATACTCCGCGTTTTTGAGATGATAATTATGGGATGGCCTATCTGAATTTGATGAAACGTGCTTGCGAATTAGACATAGTCATTTCCAAGTATAAAGGTTTTCGGATTAAATCGCCCGTAAAAGGGGTTTTGAGTGTTTTGTTTCTGACGGTCGTCCGCAGACTTTAAGGGAATTAAATAAATAAATAAATAAAATAAATAAGGTCTTTAATAAGTCAAACAAAGTTACAATTTTTTTTTTTTTTTTAACAAATAATAATATACAAAATAATGTAATTTAAATAGTACAGGAATGGCGAAGTCTAGCAAATAAATGCTATTCTACTTAACCATGTGCATGTACCTATGCTTACTAAAAGTAAGAGAAGAAAAAAAAGAGAATCAATCCCTAAACTGTTAGCCATATTACAAACAAAAACATAACAGAGCCATTCAATACACCACTTCCAGTATCAATGTGAGGGGAGACCCATATACAGTTCTGAACAATCTATGAAGCAGCAGCGAGAAGCGTCTTAAAGATACAAAAAAAAAGAACAAAAATAAATCAGATCATAAATTCACTGGACGATTTTGTGTATCTAAAAGATAATTTTTTACTTTAAATTTAAATTTATTAAAATTGAAAAGTCAAAATTCGTCAGGAAGTGAGTTAATCAAGCTAATTGCATTATAAGAAAAAGATCTAGTATAGAGAGCAGTTCGAAATTGGGGCATTGAAAACTTTAACTTATATCTTATATTGACAGAGTGAGCAGAACATCTTGTTTTAAAAATGGTACGCAAGATATTAAAATTTCGATCTTGATTAGATAAAAGTTTATATGTAAAATTACTTAAGTGATGTTTCCAAATATTATCCATTCTTAACCATTTTAAATCGATTATTTTTTGAGAGATGTGATCGCGTTTTTTAAGATCAAAAATTAGACGAGCGCAAGCATTTTGCATTACTTGAAGCATATTTTTGTGAAGCGAGTCAAGGCATGGAAAATAGATAAGATCACAATAATTAAAATTTGAAAGAACAAGAGATTCGGTTAACATTTTTCTAAGTTTAAAATTTAAAAAGTGTCTATTTGTAAACAGAATCTTTAGCCTCGAGAAAGCCTTACGTCTTAACATCTCTACATGAGAACTAAAACGTAATTGGGAATCAATAATAATACCAAGATTACGGGCTATCTCTACAAAGGGCAGTTTGTTGTTATTTACGCAAATATTCATATTTAATTTGACTATTTCTACCGCGTTCTTGTTACCAAAGACCATAAGGTTTGATTTTTTTTGAATTTAAGTTAAGGTTATGTTCAAACGAGATCTTACTTAGCAATTCTAAGTCTTCATTTAAGTGAGCAGATGCAGCGTTAAGCTCATTGGGATGAAAAGAAATGTAAAGCTGCGTGTCATCAGCATAAGCCATTACATGACAGTTTTTTAAGGACAATAAAATATCAGCAGTGTAAATTATGAAAAGCAAGGGTCATAAAATAGACCCTTGTGGAACACCAGATAAAATATCCAGCTTGCTAGAAGACTCATTATGGTACCGAACTTTTTGATATCTATTGGATAAATATGATTTTATTAAGAATACTGAGTCGGCAGAAAACCCAAAGTATTTTAGCTTAGATATTAAAAGTTTATGGTTAATTGTATCAAATGCTTTGGAATAATCAAGCAGGGCTAGCACTGTGACATTGCTGCGATCCGAATTTCAAAAATGTCATTTGTTACTTTAGTAAGCGCTGTAGATGCACTTAATCCTGCCCTAAATCCACATTGATTATTTGGCAATAAATGTTTAGATAGGAAATAGTCATAAATTTGTTTATACATAATTTTTTCAAAAATTTTAGACGCTGTAGGTAAAATACTTATGATAATTAAAAGCGTAATTATGTAAGTACTTTCAACGAGGAATTTTTGCATGATAGCAAAAATGGGGAAAAAAGTAAAGGTTCATAATTCAGTACGAAGTGAAGTGGCAGTGTTGTGTCTTGAAAATATATGAAACTAAAACAAATCGCTCATTGGCAACTATAGTGGCACAACTCAAAAAGTGAAATATTTGAGTAAAATTGCTTTTTAAATTTCATTGATTTTAATTAGGTATTTATTTGTGTGATACCCAAAGGAATTTGAAGTATAACAGTAATTTCTTGTTAAGTTTTTCAATCATAAATTGAAAGAAAATAATGGTATTTGTTGTTATTATTTTTAAAGGCGACCTTTGTAAGATGTGCCACTGTTTTTGCATACAAATTTTCAACTGAAACAATAATATTGCGGCATATACATGTATGAAGAATAAGCTATTTGGATAAAATAAATAAAACAGCACGATAAGCAAAGCATACCTAGGCTTTATTTATAAAAATATACAAAATAAACTTTTTATTCTCTCCCTATTATAACTAGGCATTTTTATTCGAATGTTAACCCCTCATAGAAGTGACTATGATTCTTATTTATTGCATTTGATCATCGTATTTTTTTTTGGCGATTGGAATAGCTAAAGTGTAAGCTTGTTTGAATTCAAAGTTTGTCAAACCTACTGAACTGGCCGATTTTCTTGTTCGTTTTTCATTAGTAATTTTGACAACTTTGAATTCATCATCCTTAAAAGAGGTTTTATAATAAAAGCAGTTAAATTTTCTTTCTCTACCCTAAGTATTGAAAAATCAGAAATTTTAAAGTTCTCTCCCAAAGTGTTTTTATTAAAAGTAGAACAGGTTTGCTCTGTCTGATTTTTTAAATCCAAAAAGTCTGAATGTGCTAACTCAAACACTTTAAATGGGGTTCCTGTCTTTTTAGCTGTTTGTACTAAGCCTACATACTGTGATGCCGTACAAATGGGGCCAGATTTTAGTGCACGTTTTATATGTTTTTCTATTACCGAGTGAACGTTATCTCCTTTATTTTGGGTGCGTCCAGTTTTTAGATATTTTTGAGTAATGGATTTTATGTTGCATAAAGAAAAGCAGCAATAATAAATTTATTTTTTTGTTGCCCTGCACAGTTATCGGAGTACAAGGTAATTTCCAGTTGATTGCTTTTAGCCATCTCAGCTTTTTCTTTGAGGTACTGTAGTAAACATGTGCCTATCTCAACTGCCCCTCTTTTTCCCTCGGCCTCATGCCACATATAACAATTAACGGATCCTTGTCCTTTTTTTGTTATATCACATACCGTAAAATTATACGTAGATAGTTTCGATCTATAATAAAACGATGATACTTGTCCGTTTGGTGTAAGATTAGCAAAGGGTTTTCCCTTGCCTTCACAATCCAATTTGTAATCCCGATAAAGTTGAGCTACGGTTTTAAACCTTTTCAGAACGGGCTCGGGTATAGTGGCTCTCTATAGTGGGTATAGTAGAAATATTGGAGCGCACACTATTTTTAATCTCTGCAGAAACCCCTTTATGATTAGCATGTTTCCCTCTATTATCGTCTCCTAAAGTACTTAGTAATGCCCAGATTAGCTATAAAAAACTGCTTGCATACTCTTATTTTAGTATCGTCTTTAAGAAAATAAAATGCGTGATGGTCGGTCGTTGTGCCATTACCATCATGGGTATACCTATATTTAGGATTAATCTCTTGTATAAGGGTTGATATATACAGGATGTTTCCTAACTATGGTACGAAACTATACAGGGTGAATCGTTAGGTCGTTTTATGAAAAAAAGGTTCCTATGAACGTATGTCGGGAGTTGTTTTGTATCTGAGATACAGGGCGATGAAGGTTCAAAAAAATAACGGTATTTTAAAAATACTATAACTATATATCCTTAAACCGATTTGGTTGAAATTTGGTGCAGTTATTTGAAGTTATAAGACGCTTATTTAGCTGTAACTAGATTGAAATTATTAGGTCCAGTGGCGTGTCAGTGGGCACCACATGCTTATTGTTGAGAAAAAAACAAGGCCAATAATTGTTTTGTAGCTTTTTATTTATTTTTGTATTTAAGCAACTAAAAATACAACTTTTTCGTATCTTATCTTATTATCTTCATATCTGGCCTTGTTTTCGAGAAAAAAAAATTAAAGTATCTTTAACTCATTCTAAAAATTATCCATGGACGACAACATGAAATAAAAACCAATTAATTCGATAAACAATTTCGACCTTAAAGTACATGAGCAAAATGTCCACCCTCCAATGCACGACTTTTTGGTATCTTGTGTCTCGTTTACTATGATAATAAACATTCAACTTCTACGATTTTTATTATCAGATTTTTGAAATACAACAAAATAACAAATACATTGCTTCTTATGACAAATAATTGGCATAAAGTCCATTCAAGTACCTCCTTTGTACCTACCTGCTTTAGAGATCAGCTGACAGTGATAGAATTGCTATAAGTAAAATTCAGCTGTCAATTAGCAGTGATTCATTACTCCATCATGAATAATTTTACTAACCATGAAATGATAGACATGCACTTTATTTATGGATTAGCAAATGGAAATTACATTTACAACACAATTATTAGCACGACAAATTAGCATCTGCATTAAATGTCCCACAAGTTCCCAACTTAAACTGAGTGCAATCTATAGACCTCCATGGTATTCACCAAATGAGTTCCTAGATAAGCTGGAATCTGTGATAAGTAAATATAGGTCTAATCATATTATTTTAGGTGACTTTAATATTAATCTTTTAGATCAAGACTCTATAATTACTAAAGACTATAAAAATATGGTTGCATTAAATAATTTTTGTTTTGTCAATGAGATTAGTCCTGCCAGCGCCACTCGAGTCTCACAAAGTAGAACAATAATAGATCATCTGATTTGTACTACTAACAAAAAAAATGAATGTGATATTAGTGTAGAAGATACTTCTTTATCTGATCATAGAAAAATTTGTTGAGAAATAAGCGCAAATATAAGGAAATTCAAGCCTGGAATATTTGTTCAACGTCCCGTACTAAATATACAAAAATTTAAACAAAAACTCCAAGATAAGCTAATAGAAGAAAATATAGATTCATTTCAAAATTTAATTAACGTAATTAGCAATTGTAAAATAAAATCAACAATTAATAAAAAAATTAAATGTCGACAAAACAATGATTGGATAACACCAGACTTATTAATTTTAATTAAAGAAAAAGAATTGGCGTATAAGAAATATAAAAAAGCTCCAGAAAATAATAACTTCAAATTAAATTTCACAAGGTTAAAAAATTCACTAAATAATAAAATAAAAGCATTAAAAAATGCGTACTTTAAAAACAAATGGGCCCAAGCAGCACAAAATACAAGAAAACAGTGGGATACAATAAATCTGTTTTTAAATAATAATTCTACTAAAAGCAATATAAACCAAATCGAAATTAATGGTCTATTAGAAAATGATGATAAAAAAATTGCAGACAGTTTGAACAAATATTTTACGGAGGTAGGTGCGACCATAATCGAGGACATGCGGACTGATACAAAAAATATATTAAAACAAGATTTTAAGGAGATTAAATGTGATAATAACATATTTTTTGAGCCGCCAGACAGTAATGAAATAAGCAACATAATATTAAGCCTAAAACGAAATGCGGCTCCGGGCCATGATAAAATTACAATACTTGATCTAACTAATATAAAAGAGTACATATTAAATATACTAGTCATACTTATAAATAATGCATTCAGCATAGGCGAATTTCCTCCTGACCTCAAAATATCTAAAGTATGTCCAATTCATAAATCTGGTCCTAAAACCCAATTAAATAACTACAGGCCTATATCTATAACAAGTGTCTTTTCAAAAATTATCGAAACAGTGATTAAGAGGCGGATGATGTCATTTATAGAAAAATATATCTCATACGATTTATACCAATATGGGTTTCTTAAAAACAGCAGCACTTTAAGTGCTACTATAGATCTCCTTAACTATGTGTCAGCTAATTTAGATCAAGGCAAAATTGTCATAGCAGTTTTTGTCGATTTAAGAAAGGCATTTGACGTAGTTAATCATGACATATTATTAAACAAGCTGGAAGAAATGGGTTTTCGGGGATCTGCACTGTCCTTGATTGGGTCATACTTACTTAATAGAAGACAATATGTACATGTAAATAATAAAGAAAGTAATATCTTAACATTTAACTGTGGTGTCCCTCAGGGGTCAGTGTTGGGACCATTACTGTACTCACTGTATGTTCTGAGTTTTCGGATAGCAGGGTTAGACGCCCAATATTATACATTTGCTGACGATACTGTATTATTGTATTCGGATAATGATTGTGATAGATTGGTTAATAGGGTAAATGATGATCTAACTAAATATAGGCAATGGTTACTACAAAATAATCTTAAAATAAATTTGGACAAAACCAAATATATCCTATTTAAACAGAAAAATAAGACAATAAATCAAGTTAGAATATGTCTAAATGGTGCGACTTTAGAAAATGTAAATAATATAAAATATTTGGGACTTACACTGGATGAGAATCTTAATTGGAACGCTCATATTGACTACTTAAAAAGTAAGATAATTCCCTTTACAGGAGCATTTTATAAATGTAAGCACTTCTTAAGTAACGCAGCTAAATATAAAATATATAATGCTTACTTTCTTTCAAACTTGCGGTACCTAATTCCAGTGTGGGGCACCTGTGTAAGTACAATTTTCAAAGAGTTGAAATTTTGCAGAGTAAAGTACTCAAGATTTTATTTAATCTTGATTATTTTATGCATGCGGGGGACATATTTGAAATATTGAAAATCCACTCAATTAGTCACATACTTAAAATAGAACAAGCAAAATTAATATTTAAAATAATTAATAAGCTACAAAAATCAAATTACACTATTGTTTATTCTAGTGAAATACATGCACATAATCTAAGAAACAACAATATTCGACTAAGTAGTGCTAGAACAAACATTGCCCTTAGAAACCCAATCAACGCAGCGACACAAACCTATAATGATCTGTCTTATGAAATAAAACAAGAAGTTTCTTATTATAAATTTATTAGAATGGTTAAGCAATCCTTACACTATTAACAAAGTTACTAATATGTAATTCTATGGCCACATTGTTACAATAACATATTTCTTTTAAATGTAACTTCGGTACCAATGCTAATATAAGCATTGCTTAGAAGTTTATTCATATATTGGACTTGTGTGTTTATTAAGTTTATGAAATAGGCAATATTATAAATATGTATTAAGAAAAAAAAATGTAAAAAAAATCAATTTTGTAACCAGATAATTGCTTTAATATATGAAGTGTTTTCAAAAAAAAAAAAAAATGCGGAAGAAGCACGAAGAATTTACCAGGACAGATATCCTAACAGAGTAATTCCATGTGCAAAAACATTTAGAAAACTACATGCAAGATTATGTGAAATTGAGAGTTTTAATAAAAATATGGGTGGTGGAAGACCAGAAATTATAACAACGCCTGAACTGGAAGAAGCTATACTTGAGGCGATAGAAGAAGATCCTTCCAATAGTATCAGGAAGATTGCACTGCAGCTTGAAGTCATCCATATCACATACAGCGTGTACAAGCTCTACTGCCTCGTGATTTTCATCCAAGATTAATGTTTTGCAGGTGGTTGATTCATACGATGGCACACAATAATAATTTCCTACCAAATATTTTATTTACGGACGAGGCAAATTTTTCAATATAGAGATGCTATTATGAACTTCCTCAATGATCATTTTTAGGCCGACGAAAATCCCCACGTTATTAGGGAAACTGATTTTCAGCAACAATTTTTGCTGAACGTTTGGATAGGAATTATTGGTGACTACGTAATTGGCCCATTTTTTTTACCGGCAAGATTAACAGGTGAATCCTACACGGATTTCTTGCAACACCATTTACCCACTTTATTAGAGTCAACATGTGGTTTATGCACGACGGGGCTCCAGCTCATTTCAGTGTTCTTGCTCGTCAGCATCTCGACGTCATCTACCCTAATTGCTGGATTGGACGTGCAGGACCTCAAAATTGGCCGGCTCGCAGTCCTGATATGAATCCCCTGGATTACTATTTATGGGGCCATCTGAAGGCTCTTGTTTATAAAACTCCTGTTCTAGATGTGAATGACTTGAGGAATCGGATAATTGTCAATGGCAATATCATAAGGGATACTCCAGGTATTTTTGAGCGTGTCAGACACTCGATGACAAATCGTTTGCAGTCGGGTATTTTATCAGAAGGTGGGCATTTTGCTCATTTACTTTAAGGTCGAAATTGTTTATCGGATTAATTGGTTTTTATTTCATGTTTTCGTCCATGGATAATTTTTAGAATGAGTTAAAGATACTTAATAAATAAAAAGCTGCAAAACAATTAATTATTGGCCTTGTTTTTTTCTCAACAATAAGCATGTGGTGCCCACTGACACGCCACTGGACCTAATAATTTCAATCTAGTTACAGCTAAATAAGCGTCTTATAACTTCAAATAACTACACCAAATTTCAACGAAATCGGTTTAAGAATACTTATAGTATTTTTAAAATACCGTTATTTTTTTGAACCTTCATCGCCCTGTATCTCAGAAACAAAGCAACTCCCGACATACGTTCATAGGAACTTTTTTTCACAAAACGACCTTCAATTCACCCTGTATAGTTTCGTACCGTAGTTAGGAAACACCCTGTATATATTATTATAATATTGACTTTTTGTTTCAAATATTGGCAATGCGGCTCTAGAAGCTATTTTGGACCTTATATAACCATCACGTGCATCAAAGCCACAGACTGCAGTTGATGCTTCAGTTACCAATTTGACGCAACGTTCCACTACTTGTGAATGGCATGGACACATTAAAATGTCAATTTCACTTGGAGATCATTTCCATAAGGCTGCTATTGGAAATCGACGGCTCGGTAATTGTTATCGACTGCCAATCAATTAGGTCAATGTAATCTGTGGCCTTGAAATTTAATAAGGGTACCTTAAACTCACGTACTTTTAGTCCTAATGGCTTGTGTTGTCTACATTTTAGCAGTCTTCTTAAACCTAATTCTCTTACTGCTTTTCTACTATCAGAGAGCATAGCTAAAAACATGTTTTCTGGGTGAGCGAAGTACCCGTTTATTTGAATGACAGGATCAATAATATTTCTAATTTCTTCTGGTAAGAATCTGGATTTTTGAATAATTTCAAAAACATGTTTGCTGCCATGCCTACAGGAAGGTTTAGATTTTATTTCAAACCATGAAACAGCATACACTTTCATAATATATTGCGTTAAAATTTTAAGATTTGTTGATGGATTTTCGGTACCAACATATAATCTCAAAATTCGATTGGCTGTAGTTAACCACCTGAAATGATTCAATTTTCCTGGTCCTCTCTGCGACAAACTCAAAGAAATGTTTCCTCTTGAAATTGCAGTACAGATTTCATAAAGGTATTGCTGGTCGGTACTAAGTTCACTTGGAGTAATTGCAGGCAAAGTAGTTTCGATTTTTTCGAACGGCGCGTATGAAACCACAGCATCAACTAAAAAGAATTACACATTAAATCGCCCTGGTCCCATTGTCTCGAAGCGTAATACGATTAAAAATGAACACTTACGAAGTCGGACAGCGAATTTTATATAGAGACTGTTACGTACCCGCGTAATATAAAAAAGCCAATTTTCAAGGTCATTTGGGCAGCCAAAGGTGACGTCGTAGATGTCTGAAATTTTGCACACCAATTTGTAATAACAAAACGCAACTTTTCCGCATATAGGCATTTATAATAATTTATTATAAATATTAGCATAATATTTCATTGCATTTCAGGCACTTGAGTCACTTTTAGGTCGTCCAGGATTTTCTACCAATTTTCATGCTAATCCAGGCGTTTGAGTTCATTTCTTAGACACTCCAGTATTTTTAGTAATGCTCCTTGTGTCACAGACTTCCAGATTAATTTTGTATCTTATTCCAGGCATTTGTTTCGTATTCCGGACGCTTTCAAGTTTTACAGAATGTATTGCATGTATTTTATATGTGCCAAGCATTTTCAATTAACATGTCTTGACTGTAATGTCACTTTACAGTCTATTCCAGGCATTTAACGATTCTTTCACATATCTTCCAGTGATTTAAAGTAATTTGCCTGTCTTCAAAGCCTCTGGAATAATTTTTCATCTATTCCAGGCATTTAAAGGGATTTTCTATATCCTCCATGTATCTGGATTTGACTTTTTGCATTCGTAGTCTTTGAAGTTAAATTTTATTTAATTCCATACAATTTTTCTCATGTTCCATGCCATTAGAGTCACTTCATTCTAGTCCAGACTCTCTCAGCGTCAGTTTTACATGCCTTCAAGGGATTGAAATAAATTTGATTGTCTTCTGAGCATTTAGGATTCACTTTTCTCATGTTCTGAGGCTTCATAGTAATTTTTCATTCTTTTACACAATGTCTTAAGTATTCCAGGCATTCAGAAATAAGTTTCCTTGCTCTTCCAGTTTTACAGAAGTATTCATAATAATAATAAAGTCATTTTTTATGCAAGGATATGAAAAAGTACAAACCATTACATAAAAAGATAAACATTCACAAGTTGTTCTTCCATGTCACCTGACCATCATCTAAACAAACAAACAAAAATAATAAAACTATAGTGAGAACAGCATCATTTGTTGTAGAAATGTATTTAAACTGATTATGTTTAATAATCAATGAATAATTGGTATTTAGAGAAACGACTGCTCGCATATAGCGCAGTCTTCGAATTTAACGGTCTGGTGGGAAGGAATGCGAAATCTGATTATCTGTCTAAGGTTAAGATTATGTAGGGTACTTGTTGGTACCAGACACTCTATCAAACAGGGTGCAGAGCCATTTCTAAGAATGCAAAGCAAAAACAAGCCAAAATGAGGGCATTTGAACGATTTTATGTGTTGCACAAGCAGGAGTGATGTGGTCAAACTTTTCTCCTCCTTCAAACTCAACTCAGAAGGTAATACTTAAGATTTAAGTAGTAATTATTATCTACCTGAATAAGTGTGCACTTGCATCAAAAGCTTTGTTTTTTAATATCTTTTATAGTATCTAGTTATAAAGGGTTTGCACAATCTACAAGATCTAATTGTTTTTAAAAGAGTAAATTGGTCATAAGTCAATATGGCAATTAATACATAATGGGCATCTGAACGTTCGATTTGTGTAAAAATAATATCGTTTAAATTGCAACAGACAATATGAAAATTAATGGTTTTATCCCCTAGTAAGGTCAACATTTACAATTTCAAAGGTCAGGCCTCGGATTATTCATTATTAATTTAAGTGACATTCGACAATTAGCAAAAAAAAATTGATATTTTATCAGTAATCATTTATTACAGATGTCGTGATAAAAAGATCTGATTGACTCACTATGATGATATTTAGCATCTAAAAATTAGTAAAATTTGTATTTATAGTGGTAAAACAATATTTTCTAATCTTTTAATCAATAGGACTTTAGGATGCGTCAGGATTACTTGCCAAGGCCAAGCCATATCTATGTGAAACCTTCACAAGTCGTAATTAATGCTTTTGTACCTGTATTAAATATTTAATCTACTGTGCCCCAAGCAAATAATACTTATTCTTTATATGAGTGAATGAAGTCAATTTTTTATTCAATTCCAGGCATTTGAAGCCATATTTTACGTCATACAGGCATTGGGAACTAATTTCTCTCATGTTTCAGGCCTTTAGAGTCACTTTTTATTCTAGTCCAATTACTTGAAGTTAATTTCACTTGCCTTCCAGGGATTTAAATTAATTTTATTGTTTTCCAAGCGTTTGGGGTTATTTTCATTCCATTACAGATTTTTAAAGTCACCTCTAAGCCTTTCCAGGGATTTCAACTAATATTTTCATGACTATTCCCAGTAAGACAATTAATACCTACATAATGTGCATCTGAACGTTCCAATTCAATCCAAAACAGACAATATGAAAACTAATGGTTTTATCCATCAGTAAGGTCAACATTTACAATTTCAAAGGTCAGGCCTCGGATTATTTATTATTAGTTCAAGTGACATTCAATAATTAGCAAAAAAAAAAAATAGATATTTTATCATTAATCTTTTATGAAAGATGTCATGATAAAATCATCCGATTGGCTGATTATATTGAACAAACATAAAGATTTAAAAGTGGGTAAAATGTGTATATATAACAGTAAAACAGTTTTTTTTAATCTATTAATCAATAGCACTTTAGAATGCTTTACAATTACTTGCCAAGGCCAAGCCATATCTATGTGAAACCTTGAAAAATTGTAATTAATGCTTTTGTACCTGTATTACATATTATTTAATCCTCTGTGTCCCTTGCATATAATACTTACACACATTTATTTAATATTGGTACCACCACTTTAAAAAAAAGTCATTGTTATAATGGCTTGACACTGTTCACATTTATTTCAAATAGTACAAAGATATACATACATATTACTTGCGGAGGGTAACCTTAAAATTAAAATCACAATAGTAAGCATAATTTAAATTAAAAAAGAAAAGAAAGGACTATGGTACTACAGACATCAAAATTGTACCAGACAGGAATGACATTGCCTAAAGTTTACACTGACACTTTTGTCTACTTGTCTCCCTCGCCCTTACGAAATAACTGCTGCACATCCTTGTACACCTCCTCGGGGTCCCTGGTGGCATCTATCTTCCTCACCAAAGCCATCGCATTATAATGCTCTATAATCGGCTTGGTCTCCATCAAGTAAGTATTAAACCGCTTCTTTAAACTCTCCATATTGTCATCGGTCCGGCCACTGGTGGCCCCCCTCTTCAATATCCTCTCGGTACAAACCTCCAGGGGGCAATCGAAGAACAACACAAACAACAAATTCACTTTATCCGACATAACCTTATTCCAACCGTCCAAGTTGTTCTGGTTCCGAGGGAACCCATCTACTAAGAAGTTTTCCTTGCCCGACTCAGCCATGGCCCTCTCGATCAGGCTACAAGTTATTTCCACCGGAACGATTTTACCTTCTTTTATGTAAGTTTCGATGAGTTCGCCGTATTGGGATCCGGGTTTGTTACGTTCCTCGCGTAAAAGATCCCCGGCGGAGAGATGCACGTAACCGAAATTCTCGACGATTTTTTGGCACTGGGTGCCTTTGCCCGCTCCGGGGCCCCCCAACACGAACACCACGTTCGGGGTCATTTTGAACGCGCGCTTTAGCGCCGAGGTGAGAACCGAAATGCCAGTGAACATCGAGTCGCTGTGTTCGGGTCGATTTTTATCATAACACACACACGCAAGCATAACGTGACATAACCTTACATTTTTATTGGATTTTGTTTGGTCGGTTGGGTTGGGGCGTTTGAGGGCGGCGGCGGCGGCTTGTGGGGTTAGTTTTTCATGTTTTCGGGACTTATACGGGAAATTTGTATTTTTTTTTTTTTTTGAGCTAATTATTGTTAGCGAATTATAAGGAATTTGGACTGTAAACAAATAGGTTAATTTGACGTTTGGGTAAATGGGAATTGAGTAGGGGTTTTGATAAATTTAGAGTAATTTTTTTGAGTTTTTGATGCTTACACCGTGTTTTATTACTTTTGAATACATAAAAACTTTTTTATCGCATATTTTTAATGCACTTTTGAATCGCCCTCGCCTAAAATTTAGAGCAAATGGGAAAATTACTAGGAGACGCTTATTGCAAGAGTGAACACAGTGTTGCCGTCCTCACCGTTTCGTCTGACAAGCTAATGATTATTTTAGTTATCTATTTATTTTATTTTTTTTTAAATAAATACAAGCTGACGTAAAAGTCCATAAATTACTTCCTGAGTGAAATTTTTTCTTAAAGGACTCTAAAGGAATTTTTTCTACTTCTACTTGAATTCCGGTACGAACGGCAACACTGTGTTAGTTTAGCGCTTTCCGTGCTGGGAAAGTGACAGCACTGTCTTGGAATGACAAACCTGACGTTTAGTGAACAGGACCGTGCTTAAAATTATTAAATAAACAGGAGCGTATTAAAAAAAAATATTTTGCAGATATATTTATTTAAAAAAAAAAAAACAAGATTTATTATTTATTTACAAAGGCTCATAGAGAACTTATTGAGCTAGATTTTTACATAAAAATTGCACAAAACACTTGTATTCACATAGCGCCATATTGCCAAAAGATGACAAATGACAGATCAAATTTGACGTTGACGTTTCTTCACCTAGTTAAAAATCATCAATTAGTCCGAGTTATACTGAAAATAGGTCCTTCAAACGCCTGGAATTGAAAAATCCTTTTTTTTATATTTTTGCTTAAATCACAATATAAGCGACAACGCTGTATTCATAAACGACTTTCGTGCGGGATATATGACACATGTCAAGTGACAATTGATGTTAATGTCAAACTTGGCATTGACGTTTCGTTGACAGGACCGTGCTTAAAATGATTAAATAAACAGGAGCGTATTAAAAAAAAATTATTTTATAAATATATTTATTTAAAAAAAAACAAGATTTATTATTTATTTACAAAAGGTCATAGAGAACCTATTGAGCTACATTTTTACATAAATATTCATAAAAATTGCACAAAACACTCGTATTCACATAGCGCCATATTGCCAAAAGATGACAAATGACAGATCAAATTTTGACGTTGACGTTTCTTCACCTAGTTAAAAATCATCAATTAGTCCGAGTTATACTGAAAATAGATCCTTCAAACGCTTGGAATTGAAAAATTCTTTTTTTAATATTTTTGCTTAAATCACAATATAAGCGACAACGCTGTATTCATAAACGACTTTCGTGCCAGAAATATGACACATGACAAGTGATAACTGAGGTTAATGTCAAACTTGGCATTGACGTTTCGTGGACAGGACCGTGCTTTAAAAATCCTCAATTAGACCGAGTTGTACTGGAAATATTGTAAATATCTTTATTGTTATCTTAAAATCTATATTTTGTCCTCCAAATGCCTGGAATTGAAAAATCATTAATTAAACCACAATAAATACAACAACTGTGCATTCATAAACACCATCCGTGCCGGAAATATGACACATGACAAGTGACAACTGATGTCAAACTTGGCATTGACGTTTCGTGGACAGGACCGTCCTCTAAAAATCCTCAATTAGACCGAGTTGTACTGGAAATATTGTAAATATCTTTATTATTATCTTAAAATCTATATTTTGTCCTCCAAATGCCTGGAATTGAAAAATCATTAATTAAACCACAACAACTGCGTATTCATAAACACCATCCGTGCCGAAATTGTGACACATGACAAGTGACAACTGATGTCAAACTTGGCATTGACGTTTCGTGGACAGGACCGTGCTTTAAAAATCCTCAATTAGTCCGAGTTGTACTGGAAATATTGTAAATATCTTTATTATTATCTTAAAATCTATATTTTGCCCTCCAAATGCCTGGAATTGAAAAATCATTAATTAAACCACAATAAATACAACAATTGCGTATTCATAAACACCATCCGTGCCGGAAATATGACACATGACAACTGATGCTAATGTCAAACTTGGCATTGACGTTTCGTGGACAGGACCGTGCTTTAAAAATCCTCAATTAGACCGAGTTGTACTGAAAATATTGCACATATCTTTATTGTTATCTTAAAATCTATATTTTGTCCTCCAAATGCCTGGAATTGAAAAATCATTAATTAAACCACAATAAATACAACAACTGCGCATTCATAAACACCATCCGTGCCGGAATTGTGACACATGACAAGTGACAACTGATGTCAAACTTGGCATTGACATTTCGTGGACAGGACCGTGCTCAAAATGATTAAATGGACAGAATTTTTATTTTGCCCATGGAGAATCTATCGACTCACATTTTTCCACTTAAGCGTTTGAAAAAAACTTTCTTTTTTAATTGTTACTTACATTTTTGTAAAAATTGCAACATTGCGTTCATTTAACGCTATTGTGCCAGGAATGTGACAAATGACAGCTGACATTAGCAAATTTGACGTTCAGCATTGGACAGACGTCACAGGACAGGGCCGTAAACTGCATTTTTCTAAACATGTTTTTTTTTAAATAAATCCAGGGGTGACGACTCACATGGAACTATCGAAAACCTCCTTTTTATCCAACTTGGCGCAGCTCATTCCCATGCCCGACTGTAACCAATCCCCTAGGAACATGTATCAGTGCCAAATGGGTAAACAAACTATGGGCACCCCATGCCATAATTGGGACTTACAGTCGGAAACGAAACTTTACAGGTAAAACAAACTAAAATAATTATTAATAATGTCAATAATATTTGATGGGGTTTTAAAGGTTACAAACCCCCAGTACCCCTCTGTTCAGACCGGTGCATCACGACGAAATCGACTTGGACGATTTCGCTATGGGTACCAATGCTATCGTCGCAGTTATCAGCTATACGGTAAGCAAGATGTTATATACGTGCTATTTTATTTAGAAAGAAAAACGTATTTTAGGGTTATGACATGGAAGATGCCATGATAATCAATAAAGCGTCCGAGGAAAGAGGTTTGGCCCACGGTTCGATATACAAATCGGAGTTTATAGAGCTGGAGCATGAGGAGAGTTATTTTGCAAGAAACCCTGATAAACCCGAGCTGGCCTCAAGCCTTGGTAAGCCATTTCAATACAATACATCTATTTTTTTGCTAATACAGCTTGTAGGCCGACACATGGTGGCAAATAAACTATTTTCATATTGCTGTTATACTAATTACACATTTTATCATAGACGCCGACGGTTTGCCTTTTATTGGCCGAAGAATGGAGGAAGGGAAGCCGCTCTATTGCTACTTTGACGGCGACAAATCGACATATCAAGTGCGCACTTTTAAAGGAAAAGAAGACTGTTACCTGCACAGCGTGAAGATGTGCGGCGATTTTAACGCGAAGGCCAAAAAGACCGTTTGTTTCACTTATAGGGTGCCCGTAAGTCGCGTTTATTTATTTTTTTTAACCTCGACATTCCTCTCTACCTCAATTGCCGTAGAGAAACCCCAGTGTAGGCGACAAGTTCGCCAGTAGGGCGGGCCAGAAGGGCATTTGCTCCCAAAAGTGGCCCTGCGAGGATTTGCCCTTCACGGAAACCGGTTTGGTGCCCGATATTGTGTTTAACCCCCACGGATTTCCTTCGCGTATGACGATCGCGATGATGATCGAACTAATGGCCGGGAAATCGGCCGCTTTACACGGTTTAGTGCACGACGCCACTCCTTTTAAGTTTACGGAGGACGATACGGCGATTGATTACTTTGGAAGACTTTTGGAGTCCGGTAAGAAGCTAAAAAAACTCTAGAGTTAATTGCGATAAGAAACTTATTAAAATATTACTTATAAATACAGGATGGTTCAGTTTAAACGTCATTAATTTTGATACGTGGTAGGCAATTTAAAAAGAAATAGACTTTCATTATAAAATTTTTCTCAGAAATGTTTAATAACATAGATACAGGGTGTTAAAGTTAGGAATAATTGTTTGTTTATTTATCATAACTTTTAAACTACTAGCTCAATTTTAATTAAATTTCTCATGCAGGTTATTGTAATGAATTGTCAATTACTGATGAAGCCAATTTTTAAAAAAAATTGCCAGTATATATGTATATTGCCATACGGAGGGACTTGATCCTTTGTTGCCTCAAATCTGTGAGATGATAAAATATTTTTTTATAAAAAGCCAACTGTTAGATTCTCCATTTAATTTGGAAAAAAAAAGTTACTCTTGCTAAATTATGATTTAAGGCACCGTTTTTAAAATATCTTAATTTAATTGTTCGGAAATACCTGCTTAAATGTTGCAAAAATTTATAAAAAAAAAGGAAATTGGGCTTAAATTTGTAAAAAAGTTGAATGTAAAAGATGATCAAAAGTTACCTTAAGTCATTATTTCATTTGACAGGTTTAATTTAATATTTAAGCTTAATTTTCTTTTTTTTCAATAGTCCTACACTTGTGTGTCTAGGCTTGTGAGCGGGACATCCGTCTTGTTAAAACCAAATTTCCTCAAAATTAACATCCAAGTTTCATACAGCGGGTATAATATTTTGTTGCAATAAAAGTAAATATCTCTCAGAGTTTAAGGTACCATCCATAACAAAATGCCTACAATGTGATTGGCTAAAATACCAGCCCACACATTTAACTTTTGCGGGTATTGAGTTCGGAATGGTACATTCAAATGTAGATTTTTCCGAGACCAATATCTCACGACTGAAGAATTATGTCGATCTAGAAGAGAAAAAGATGACTCGTCTGTAAATAAAATATTACTTATGAAGTCGTCATTTTGATCAATTTTTTCTCTTAAGGTTTCACAAAACTCCAAGCGTTTTATTTGATCTTCTGGAAAAATTTGAGTGTTTTTAATTTTATAGGCTTTGTACTTATTTCTTTTCAAAATATCACGCAATGTACGACTTGGAATATCAAGTTCTTTAGAAATTTGGGAGCCAGAACAAGGTTCACTTACTTCCACAAAAGCACACACCTTGACCTCCTTTTCAATCCTAGCGTCAGGTGTTCGACGAGGTTCCTGATCGCCACTAGAACATTTTGCACATCGATTTACAAATCCCGAATGCTCAAACTGCCGACTAAAACGGCCGACAACTTCTTCTGCACTATCCGCATGACAATACCATTTAATGATATTAATATTTTGATAAACAGTGGAAGCCATTTTTATTTTATTACTGTATCCGTCTTCGTACCAAAGGTTAAAAAATTGTAAACATGATCGGCTAACATACATAGGTATTGACGAAAAACAAATAAAAACACAAAGTCACGGTCTCACAACATGTAATCAAACGGGCTACACGTGTTTCGCTCTAGTTAGAGCATCATCAGGCCTTTAGAAAGACCCTGGTACGTGCTGAAAGGAGTATTCAAGTGGGAAGTGTGTGGATGGCTTCTAAAGGCCTGATGATGCTCTAACTAGAGCGAAACACGTGTAGCCCGTTTGATTACATGTTGTGAGACCGTGACTTTGTGTTTTTATTTGTTTTTCGTCAATTTTGTATGTTGGTCTCTTAGAGAAGAATGGATGAGATTTTTGGATACATTACCGGATTGATAAGCGCAACGACGACGCGATAGCCGCCCAGGGTGGAGCCAAGTTTGTTCTCGCTCTACTCCGTCTCCTTCTTACACATTACGCAAAAATCATATTCGAAATTTTTCAACCGCCGAACGTGTATGTTACGGTTAAAACCCGAAATTGTATAAAACTAGTTTTACCCGGGTAGCTTGCGTTTTATCCAATTTAGCTGGAGAAATCAGTGCAATGACTTCTTACTTTATCGAGGCAGTTCTAAATTTATCCAAGGGAAGATGGATAAAACGTTTAAATTCAGATGGGGATAAAAAATACTACATTTTGAATTATATTTGCTTTATTTGCCACATTAAAAATCAAAGAAATTATTGATGAAAAACATGTATCTTAAACTAACTAGGTAACTTAAACTTGAACGTAAAGTTGAAAATATTTAGTTTTACTTGGATTTACTCTTACTTATTTGAGCAGGATAAGCTCGAGTGACATTTAGAGTTACATAGTACTCCTGAAGACTTACAACGACATTTTAGTGTAATACATTATGTTTTACAATGACATCTTTTGTATCCTTGACCACCAGACATAGACTCGCTAGTAGCAATTTGTCGGAATGATTTTGTTTCGGATGACACTTTGTCAATATCAAGGAGTTGATTGTCACATACTGTAAACTGGTTTCTTGAGAACATTTCTTCAATTGTTCCACTTTCATTTCCTGCGAACATGATCATTCGATAAATAAGAATATGAGTTTAACAGCTTACCCAAACGATACATGCCTTCTCCATTTGTTTCTACTGCTACCATTAAAACCCCCATATTACATGGAGGAAATTTAATTGCCGATATTCTTTTCATGTTCTCAGCTTGGATTTCCAAGTTTCTTTTAGCTACCTTTCGGATCGAAAGAATTTGGTTATTTCTGTCACAAAATGTACGGATTCCATCGACTAATGTTGACTTTGTTCACTGAGCAAGCATTAAATACATTGTCCTGACTTGTACTTGAAGCATTTTCATTTTCTCCGATGGTCTCCTCTGGCGAAATTCATTAATGATTTTTTCCAAGTCCTCTTCGGTTTCAAGATCTTTTATAACCGGTTAAAATAAAACATTTTTATGGAACATATCCCCATAATAACTAAACCCTCTCACAAAAAACTGGTTTACCTTTTTTATATTAGTGTAATTTAATTTAAAATTAATAAGAAATAAATATAAAGTACGTTTTACCTCTTGCGGTAGCGAGGAAGATTTAAGTCCAACTTTGATTTCAGATCCAAACATTGCCTTATATGGTGACAGTTTAATTTCGTCATGATATGCCCGATTCTTCATGAGTTGGACGAATTCTAATCCTTCTGACCAATTAGTAGTATTTTGGTCACTCATCTAGGTCATAAGCATATTTTGGATGTCTTGATTCGCTCGCTCAACACTTTTTTGGGATTGGCTATGCCTAGGCTTTCCATGTACTATTTTAAGTCCATCCCACATCAAACATTTTTTATAGTGTCTATAAGGTGTCTAATAGTGTTTTATAAGGAATTTTTTTATAGCGTCTACTCACCGTTATCTGATTGTAAAATCGACGGTGCCCCAAATATACAAAATATCTCCAATAAATTTTTGGCAACTTCCCCGGCTGTTTTTGATTGTAAGGGCCTAATTTGTGCGAATTTTGTTAGGTGGTCTTGGTAGACCATTATAACCTCGATCTGGATTCGACTGCATGTCTATTAAATCCACTTGGCATCGACTATTTATTTCCGAAAACACCATGGGTTTGACGACAATACCTTCTGTTTCTTTTCACATGCCATACAAAGTTTTAGGTATGTCCTGATGATTTCCTGTGTTACGTTTTTATACTTTTTATTTATCTCATTCAACATGCGATGCTTTCCGCCATGACCGATAGCCAAGTGAGTCTCATGTAGAATATCAAAAATTTCATCAATTTTGATGAAATACCTTATATTTGTTTCACCACACAGACATCAAATCTTTATAAGCATATATTGTAATGTCGTTTTAGATTTAGCATTTTTTGCCACTTTTACCGATTCCAAAATATCACTATATTGTGTAGCATTCATACAAGACGTATTCAAGTCTTTACGTGACACCAAGCATTTCATTAAATCGCGCCATAAATCGTGAAAATGACTCTAAATCACTCATTTTTTTTTGCGCTGTCGGAAACGTAACTAAATAATACTTATTGCATCATTTACGTGCAGCATTATCCAAGAGAAGTTCAAGAAAACGAGTATTAACTGGATAAAACTAAAATTCAACGAAATTTCGGATTTTCGAAATTTATTTTAACATATATATAAAAAATCAAAAAGTATGTGGGTATTGACCAAATAGGTTATGATCTTCTTTTCAGCATGGAGCTTATTGCTCCATTTCTGACAAGGGTGTTTAATTTATCTCAACACAAAGGGGAATTTCCACAAATATGGAAAACTTCTATTATTAAGCCCCTATACCAAAGCAAAATAGAATTGAACAACTTTCAGAGCTAAGACTTAAACTCAATATTTAAATGTATAATAAATAAACACATACTTACTCATAGGTTCTAATACATTCAAAAAAAACAATTTCTTCAATCTAATTTCACTACTTTGCATATAAATAACAGTGTCCTTTCTTGTTCAGCATCAGCAAAAAATCTTGGTGTCATTTTTGATAAGGTACGTGTTAATAAAACATTATCGTGCATGTACGCTTTACTTAAAAGTTTGTATCAATTTTATTTGCCCAAAAATATCAAATTAATGTTTGTTTGGTCACATCTAGATTATTGCCATGTTGTTTTTTACAATTACCTCACTCAATGTAGAATAAAATTCAGTTGGCTCAAAACGCCTCTATGAGATTCGTTTTCAACATACAAAAATTTGATCATATAACACCCACATATGTTGAGAGTAAAATACTAAAATATGAACAGAGAGCAGCTTTACATTTTGGTCAGTTTGTTTATAGAATGTACAAGTCGAAGTACCCTAAATATCTTTCAGATTATTTCACAGCAAGACAAGATTTACATAGTCACCGCCTAAGAAACATTATAAGATTGCCTATCAGGGTGTATTTTTGTTAAACTCTGACGTATACAAATTAATTAATAAGATCATGCTCACTTTTCACTTTCAAGAAGAAATACAAGGCTTTTCTATTAGATTCACGTAATGATAACTAATTTTAAGAAACGAGTTTAGCATAAAGTCGTATTGTATTGAAACTGCCCACTAGTACTGTGTTTTTCAGGTAGCATGGAAGTAAATTAATAATATAATATTTTGTTGTTGCGTAATAAAGGTTTATTTATTTATCCATTTTAAGGTGGTTACAACTATTATGGTACTGAGACGCTTTATTCCGGAATAGACGGTAGGGAGATGACCGCTCGGATATTCTTTGGGGTGGTACACTACCAGAGGTTACGTCATATGGTGTCAGATAAATGGCAGGTATGTCGCGTGCATAATCTATGGTAACTATCAGAATTATTAATCAAGCAAGATGTTTAAGTCCATCCTGAGGTAAGCCTCTTTACTTACGTGAAAGAATTATAAAAGAATCTTAAGTGGTTATAAATGTAAGTTTAGAAGTCCCATGTTCGGTGTGTGGTGGACAAAATTGCCTCTAACTCAAGGAGTTTATAATAAACTTGAGAAATTGATTTAATAATATACTTGAACAAAAGTATATTATCACGAGAGATCACATTGAGAAAAGTGTATTTTTAAGAAAATTAGAGAAAAAATACGCCTCAGCTAAAACTGCCCTAACTACCAAAGTTCTTAACTCAGAATGACGTTTTTGCCCTCAAATCCATCTTCAAGAATCCCAGTATATTAGTGTACAAAAATTATAAAAATATCTTAAGTCGTTCTAAAGTTAGGCGCAAAAATGTCTAATAATTAATAAAAATCTTGAGGTTGCAACATACTCCAAGTTTGGTGGGTCTTGGAGCTTGTTGGACATAATTGTCCCTAACTCAGTGAGTTTTTGAGGTACAAAAATCGTTTTGGTATGAAATTATTGGGAAATAAATTCCCCTTCTTTGCTCGCAAGTCTTTTAAGAATATTTCAATTATTCATGGTACTATAGTCGAGAAAAGTAAAAATTTTCTAAGAAAATTATAGAAAAAAATGCCTCAACAGGAACTGTCCTACCTATCAAAGTTCTTCATCCAAAATGACGTTTTAGCCCTCAAATCCATCTTCAAGGATCCCACTATGTTAGTGTACAAAAATTATAAAAATATCTTAAGTCGTTCTAAAGTTAGGCGCAAAAATGTCTAGTAATTAATAAAAATCTTGAGGTTGCAACATACATTGAAAGCTCCAAGTTTGGTGGGTCTTGGAGCTTGTTGGACATAATTGTCCCTAACTCCGTGAGTTTTTGAGGTACAAAAATCGTTTTGGTATTAAATTATTGGGAAATAAATTCTCTCTCTTTGCACACAAGCCTTTTAAGAATATTTCAATTATTCATGGTACTATAGTCGAGAAAAGTAAATTTTTTTTAAGAAAATTATAGAAAAAAATGCCTCAACCAAAACTGTCCTAACTACCAAAGTTCTTAACTCAGAATGACGTTTTTGCCCTCAAATCCATCTTCAAGGATCCCACTATATTGTTGTACAAACATTATGAACATATCTTCAGTTATTCCAAAGTTCTGCCCAAAAATGTCCAGTAATGCATAAAATTCTTTAAATCTTTTAATCTGCTTTTGTCCTAAAGTTCTAAACTTATATTCAGGTAAGATCAACGGGTCCTATGGACGTAGTAACCAGGCAACCGATAAAAGGAAGAAAAAAAGGGGGCGGGGTCCGTTTCGGTGAGATGGAGCGAGACGCCCTGATTAGTCACGGAACTTCCTTTTTGCTGCAAGACCGTTTACTGAACTGCTCAGATAAAACCAACGTAATTAATTAATTAATTAAAAGCACCTTTTTGGGTTAAAAATGGTTAATTTATTGGACTTTTAGGTTCATATATGCACGAAATGTGGCTCGCTTTTAGGCCCCATCACGTTGGTGACAAGGAAGCACGATAAACCCCACTTGAACGATACGAGGGACACGTGTAAACTGTGCGGCAGAAGTCAGGGCATAGCCGAGATTCAGATTCCGTATATTTTTAAGTTTTTCGTCACCCAGTTGGCGTCTTGTAATATAAACGTTAAAATAGGCTGTGAAAATGTGTGATGAGACCTTTTTACACCACAATGATGTGAACTTTATATACGAAATAAACGAGGCATGGCGAACGTTTCTTCTGAATGTTTTTTTTTTAACCTTAAAATCAAAAAAGAAAAGATGCAAGTTAAAAAAAATAATGTCACAACGACTAGTAGATCCAAAAAATGTGGAACGCTTCACGATTTTGCGTGTCATCCTTGCGCAGGGGCCATGCTAATCTTCTCTGTATCGTTCCAATTTTAGTATATGTACCGCCGAAGCGAGTACAACGACTGGTTTGAAGCCCTGATATTTTACGTACTAACTGGTCGGAGACTAACAGTGAAATATTAGCCTGCTGCCCTCTATTATTAATTTATGTAACTAAACAAGTAGCGCCATCTATAGCAATTTCTCAAAACTAACGCTCCAACACGAAAAAATATTACAGAAATCTTTTTTTGTGTTGTTTCTGGGGCGCCATCTATAAGTCATGCATGGAACTAACGCGCTGCCGCTCAATATATATTACAGAAAACTTTATTTAGGACAAATGGGATTTTTTGGGCGCCACCTATAAGATGTAATCAGAACTAACTCGACTATACTTCGGAATATTACAGAAAACTTTTTTATGATTGTTTTGTGGCACCATCTATAAGTCATGCTTGAAACTAACACCCCATTAACTCTTTGGGAATTTACCGGTGAGATGTAAGTGGCTTAGTATTAATGGCGCCCTCTAGGAGAATAGAAACATATCAAAATACAGTAAGCTAACATCTGATTTGTTTTAAAAATGTGTGATTAACTAACTTATGGTAACGTTTTCATTATAAAATAAACAGAAACTTTTACCTAAAAAATAAGTGAATCAATAAGGATCTTTTTTATTCTTCAACTTATTAGGGAAATTGGGAAACATTGCAACACCCACTCCTAGATAACGTCACTTGTCAAATTTGACGTTTCATCCCAGCCAACTTCACGTCACTTCGGTCTCTTGTTGCCATCCCGAGAAAAATAACTACTCTATTTTAAATATTGGCAAAAAATCCTAACTGAAAGTGAAAAACGTTAAAGTGCCTCGAAACACCATTTTCTTCACGTTCTTGGTCAACAGTTTCACCCAAAAAAAATTTAAGAAACCGCCAGGATGGCCGATTTTATCGAATCAGAAGCGGAGGAGAGTAGTGAGGTAAGAATGCCCCAGTGCATTTTTATTAAAACACTTTATTGCATGCGAAAAACACTTTAAATTTCACAGTACTTACAATCAACATACATTTTAGTGTTCTTAATGACCAACCATTTAATTAACTAAATCTGGTGTTTTTATAAAACACACATGTTATTGCTCCTCTGAAATCCACTTTTTGATTATTATTAAAGTGATTTAGGATAAAATCCTCCTATATAAAGAATTATTGGCCCTACACTAAGCCACAATAACTTCCACTTTTTTAGGAGGAAGAGTTGGAGCCCCATGAACGGAAAAAGCTAAAAAAAGTCAAAGCCATGGACGACAGTTCAGAGGAGGAGGAAGATGGTAAAAAAAATAATTGATTAGCAAAAACCTCAAATAAATAAGTGACATTTTTACAATTTAGACGAAGACAGACTGAGGGAAGAACTTAAGGACTTGATAGATGACAATCCAATAGAAGACGAAAGTGACGGTGACTCAGATGCATCGGGCAGAGAAAAAAGAAAAAAATCTGACGATGAAGATCTCGATGACCGGCTCGAGGATGAAGACTATGATTTGCTCGAAGAGAATTTGGGCGTTAAAGTGGAAAGAAGGGTAAGATTGAAACATTTTCTATGGCTCTAGAATTACTCTACAGTGCAAAGGCATATTAGTTATATGGGTTCTACTGATTATTATTACTGGAAAATGACTTTTCCTTGTTGGTATGAATAAATTATTTTGAAACCATAAAATAGTAAGAATACAATAAACTAGATTTAACATATAATATAAATAAACAAATTACAATATTAAAATTCAAACTTAAATTTACATATACATTGATAAAGCATTAAAACATATTAACAAAGGACATAGTACATTTAAAATCTCTCTGCTAAAAAGTCTCCTATTTCATAATAGTCTTTTGCAACAAGGTACACTCTTTCAAAGGAGCTTTCTATTATGAATCTCTTTGATATCTGCAGGAAGGCGATTATAAAGAAAAAAAACTCAAATTTAAAGAAAAGTCTGAAATTCAAAGAAAAAAATTTTTTTAATTTCTTGAATATGAATTAATTTTTTTCCACCCATTCCTATATCATCATTTAATTTTTTTAATAGTTTGGATCATCTGCAAACAGTGTTTTTCTCCTTTAATTGGTCAAATTATACCTAAAAAACATCACTTTATTCCCATACGAATTTCCCATTGAATTATATCAAGTAGTTCCAGTCCAGGCAGTAATTCTTAAAGTAATGACCAAAAGTGCTTCAATTTTATATGCCTCCAACCAGTTTGCCAGGTATCGGTTTTTTTAAGCTTCATTATCCTCTTATAATGTAGATTCTTCTATGTCTGGGATTGCCTAAAACATACTTACCGTCGTTTTTTTTTTTTTTTTTTTTTTAGATAGGTTAAAAAAATCTGCAAACAGACACCCCGGGCCGGCCCGGGATAGTGTGGGGTTAAGGCCTTTTCCAGCCCTGACCCACTAAAAACCATTCCTTTAAGTCAAAAATTCAGGGTAAAAGCACACTGATACATGCTTTGTCAATTTTTCAAGGGAATAGCACACTGGTTACATGCTTTGTCAATTTTATTCAAGGAAGCACACTGATACATGCTTTGTCAATTTTTTAAGGGAAAAATAGCACACTGGTTACATGCTTTGTCAATTTTATTCAAGGAAGCACACTGATACATGCTTTGTCAATTTTTTAAGGGAAAAATAGCACACTGGTTACATGCTTTGTCAATTTTATTCAAGGAAGCACACTGATATATGCTTTGTCAATTTTTCAAGGGAAAAATAGCACACTGGTTACATGTTTTGTCAATACTATTAGTTAAGTCGAGTCAAGTGACGTCAAGCTATAATTATTTTCAATAAGATAAATAAACTGGAAAATTACTTCTTAAAATCTAAAAAGAACGCTTTAAAGTTACACAAATTAATACTTGATACTCATTATAAATGTCTTTGCTGCTTACCTACGATTGGATATTAATTTATTTAGATCCCATTTAGTTGTAGTTATATAAACCTTTACTTTAATTATTATCTTATGAAGACAAAGGCAATTTTAATAAAGTGGAAATTTAACGAATAAATTTCCTACAGAAAATTCTTATTCCCTTTTTTATAAAATTAGTTTGAAGTGCAAATTTAGCGAATAAATTTTTCAATAAATATTTTGGTTGTTGTTTTTAAAACCCTGTATAAATTAATAAATTCACAAGACACTTTTGAGCAAAAATATTAAAATGTTTTAAAGGAAATGTTTCACTGTTGTAAAAGGTGGAAATTTAACGAATAAATTTCCCTGAGTTTTTGGAAATTTTTGAAAAAATATTAAAATTCGTATTTGTATTATAACCCCTTAGTGATTTCATGTAAATGTGAATTTAGCAATTAAATTCTTTTAATTTATTCTAGTTTTTAATGCAACCTATGGCAAATCCAATATCCAATCGTAAATAAAGATGAATTTGAAATGCATTAATATAAATAAAATAGTAATTCAAATTTAAAATTATTATAAAAATGTCATTGTTACTAGAATTGTTTTGTTCTTTAAATGTGAATTTAGCGAAAAAATCCACGATAAATTTGAAATTACAATATTAGTTAATCAGATTTGACAAATTGCCTCAAGAATTGCTACTACTAAAATATGAATTTCTATAAATCAAAATAAATTGCATGCAATTGTAAAAAAAAATTAGTACTACTTACCTTTCACTCCAACTTCACAGGAACCACACACACGAAATAAAACAATGACACTGTACCACCGTAAAGCCAAACATTTTCTTCCAACCTACTTCTACCGATGCCGGGACAAGACTGACTGAAGTACCTTCGAAAGTTCAGCGAATCCCTTCCCCCACCCCCGAAACACCCCACGCTGTCAGTAGACAGTGGGATGCGCGCGTTTTTACTTTCACTTTTAATAATAAAACAGCATTTAATTCTAGTCAAAAAAGGTATACTTCTTTGATCTCCAAAAAGTAGACCGTTTTCGAAATAAATGCATTTTTTTATTAGGTTGTATATGAACACTTAATCTAAAATTTAATTAACAACGATAAAATTAAAAAAGGCTGTTGATTATAATAATTGTTCAAAATGTTCACCATCCACTAGGACACATTGTCTAATTCTTTTATTTAAATTTTGCCTGACTCCAAACAATGATTCTTCTTGGGCCCTGATGGTATTGACTCCTTCCACAATCTTTTGTCACAATTCCTGACGGTTATTTAATTTATGTTTATACACAAGTGATTTCAAGTAGCCCCAGAAATACAAATCTAAGGGATTAAGATCGGGACTACGCGCAGGCCACGGATATTCACTACCTCTACCAATCCATTTATGAGGATAAATTTCGTCCAAGTAATTTCTGACTTGCAGTGAATAATGTGCCGGTGCACCATCATCGTGCATATACCAACTGTCACGTCTTAAATTTAGGGGCACATCTTCTAGAAGAATGGATAGATCATTCCTCAAGAAATTTAGATAACGTTCTCCATTAAGCTTAGCTGGCAATTCAAACGGTCCCACAATACAATCCTCAAAGATAGCACACCAAATATTTATTATTATTTATATATATTAAAAATATCTCTCCTTGTGAACGTGGCTTCATCCGTAAATAAAATTTTATTATAAAAAAATGGATCATTCAATTGGCGTTCTCTTAAAAATTGACTGAGTTGGAGTCTTGCAGGAAAGTCCTTAAATGGGATTTACAATTTAAAGCAGTTGACCAATAAAATTAGAGGTTTAGGTTCAACTTTTGAATATTTAAAACAATACCTAAGTGTCAAGAACCTTACCATAATATACTTACTATTCGTTGGTTCAATCTCATTTGACTTAAGGATTGATCGGGTGGGGTGGTGTCCGGTATTGCCACTTACAGCAATTAATAACCATCCTTCAAAAATGTATACTAAAAATTATATTTGGAAAAAATCGACTATTTCCAACCAATTTACTTTATAAGGAAACAAAAATAATGGACATGAGGAGACTTTACTACCCCACAACAAATAGGCTTAATCAAAATGGACAGCGTCATTTCAAATATTTAGCACCGAAATTAAATGTCTACAGCAACGTTTATGTTCATATGCGGCTATTTTTCATCGTTTAGTGAATACCTTGTAGCTTGTTCTTATTTATTTTTTGTAATAACAGAGCGATAACTTTACTAATAGTATATACTAATAAATTGAATTGTCTTTCACAGAAATTCAAGCGATTGAAAAGGATCCAAGAGGAAGAGAGCGAGGGAGAAGACGAACACGATGCCGAGCAAGAGAGGGAACAGATCGCCAATGATCTTTTTTCAGAAGACGTAAGTACCTCTTTTTTTTGTTTTACCTTTCAAAAAACCCTTTTTTCTTTCTCTTCGCGCTAATCAGGAAAGAGACACCGCTAGTAGAAAGGTAATCTCAATCAGTTGCTTTCAGTGACAGTGTGTGATTTTTTTTTTAACTGATACGAAACTTATATAGGACGACGAACGTCACTCGGAGAGGTCCCATAGGCCGGCCCCGGAACCCGAACATTTTGGCGAGGAGGAAGAGGAGGGCGATTATTCCGATGCGGACGACTTTATCGTGGACGATGACGGGAAACCGATCGCCAAAAAGAAGAAGAGGCCGATATTCACGGATGCGGCCCTGCAGGAGGCTCAGGAGACTTTTGGGGTCGATTTTGACTATGACGAGTTCTCCAAATATGACGATGAATATGATGAGGACGAGGAGGATGAAGAAGATGAATATGAGGAGGGTAAGGGTCGTCACTTTAAAAAGCAAATTGTTTAAGTCGCAATTTTACAGGAGAGACAAAAAACTGTGAGAATTGAAAAAAAAACGAAAATTATTTACTTTCTTTTAGTTTATTTAATTTTTCAATATCCACTAGATGTTTCTGTCAATGATGCTGTAACAAAAAATGGTCAGTATTTTTATTTGGAAGGGACATAGGCAATTTGACAGTTAGGGAAATCAAACACTATTTTAATAAATTAAACAAAAAGTTTGCAGTATACTGTTAATATAATCACATAGGAAAAGAATAACTATTAGTAATAAATATACAGGGTGTCCATTTAATATCGCGGTGCTCGATTGCGGCTAAATCTTGAAAAAACATTTAATAGGGGGAATGTTAATTGAGTTAGAAAGGCTACTTTTCAAAACTAGTTTGGTTGATACAGGGTGTCCCAAAAAAGTGTGATATATAATTTGAACTTTTTCTTAAATGGAACCACCTATATTTTTTTTCCGAAATGGGAGTCTTATTTGACGCTCTCTTTAACCCTAAAATACGACGTTGCTTACTTATTTATTTATTTATTAATATTTTATTTATTATTTATTACAAGTTCAGGTTGCGAACAGTACACAAGTACCAAAAAAGCATCCACTGTGTATATATAACAAACTTATGATAGGTTTACCAAACATTGTCTTAAATTTACATGTTACGTGTGTAGATACAATCAAAAAGAAAAGGGAAATTTAGATGAGTACACTATTGAGATTAAATAGAGCGTAAACTGTTACAAGTTCTGAATTAAATAAACAAAAATAAAATTATTCTATCTTTTTTAAAAAATAGGTTTTTAATTGGCGTTTGTAGGATCCTATCGGCGTTCCAAAAATATCCGAATTCAGAAAATTGTTGTAAAAATTAAAAACAGTTTGAATTCTAGAAAGTGGAGAGTTCTGTCCTACGTTGGTTCGATAAAAATCGGCTGCAAACAAGTCTCGGTTTCTTGCATTTTGCCTTGGTATCCGTATATTAATGTGAGATAGAAGATAATGTAAATCGACGTGACAATTTACTATTTTATAAAGCGTAAAAAGATCTGTGATATTTCTTCTGTATTCAAGAGTTAAAAATTTAAATTTGGCTCGTATAATGGTATAATTATGGTTGTATATTGGCATATTGGTCTTAAATCCTAGATATTTTAGAAACCTATTTTGTACCCGCTCTAGGCGCGTCATGTCTACATTGTACTTCGGATTCCATATTACTGAGGCAAAAGAAAGTTTACTGAGGACAAAAGCATTATATAAGGAGATAATTGAATTTGGGTTTTTAAAATCCGTTGAATTTATTTTTATGAAACCAGCCATCTTATTGGACTCGCATATCACTCGCTCAATGTGAGATTTAAAAGTCCATTTTTCATCCAGGATTACTCCCAGATCTCTAATCTGTACAACTCGTTTCAGATTACTGCTATTTATAGAGTAAGGCGATATTATTTTGGTAGTATTTTTTGTAAAAGAAATACAAAAGCACTTTGCAGAATTTAGAAAGAGACGATTTTTCTGACAGTATTGTTCAAGGCGCAAAAGGTCTTGTTGGATTTTGAGGCAGTCATCCATGGTCTCGATTTTTAAGTAGATTTTCAAATCATCTGCAAAAAGTAATATTTTACAGTGTTTAAAACATTTTTTTATTGAATTTATATATATTATAAAAAACAACGGACCCAGGTGACTGCCTTGCGGTACACCTGATGTTATGTCAAACCACTCGGATTTATGGCCATCAATAGTTACTCTACTTTTTCTACCTGTATTGTAGGAACAGGATAATCTAATTATTGCAGGATCAACATCGACTTCTTCAAGCCTTTGTATTAATATTTCAGGATCAATTTTGTCGAATGCTTTACTGAAGTCGGTATATATCACATCCACTTGACCTTTGTTATCTATTGTTTTAGTGACAAATTCTGAAAAGCATAGTAGATTTGTTTCAAGAGATCTTTTAGGGTAAAAACCATGCTGTTCTTGAATAATTCTATGTTTTACTCTCGGAAAAATTGTGTCGTACATAATTTTTTCCAGGATTTTGCCAAAAATGCATAACTTGCTAATGGGCCGATAGTTTGTCACGTCTTCCCTATCACCATTTTTAAAAATTGGTGAAATTTCGCTTAATTTCCATTTTTGAGGAAAAATTCCTGATCTTAACGACTTATTGAATATAATGATTGAAAATTTCCTTACATTGTTAATAAATAAATTTATTAACAATGTAAGGAAATTTTGACGAAAATCGATGTATCATTTATATCTTAATATTTACCAACGACGTTTTCTATCTTTTTGAAAAATATATGTAGAGTCCTTGGCTCAGTTCATTTTATCTTTAGAAATTCCAAAATTCAGTAACACGATTTGATAGAGCATTTTGTTATCTTCAATTTGATACCAACAAGTTTGCCTTTATCTCTAACCGTTTTCTTAAAATTTGTTCTTAACTTATTGAGCTCCGCGTGGGTATTTCGAGTTTGCTTTCTGGGACCACATGCCCACCGGTGGGCACATCGCATCGCTTATTCAGGGACCGCGTGCTCACCCGTGAGCATGGATTACATTGATTCTGCTTAAACCAAACGACAGTCTGGTCCCAGGATAAGCCGAAAAATATATTGGGTTGGGCAGTTTGGATAGTTTAGGTATTTAGTTTATAAGAGTAGAAAAAAACAACATTTGAGTTAATATACCATGGTATATTACCTTAAAACAGAAAAAATACTCTTAAAACTTAAAAATAAATTGTCATAAAAAAACGGTCGTTTTCATATGTAACCAAAACTTAAAATACCATAAAAATGACTAATCTAAATATAATAAAACTTATTAAAACGACCTAACGTTTGACGAAATACACACTGCCACAAAGAAACTGCTGACACTAAAGTTTGAAGCCAAATGTTTTTGGAAGCAAGTAATGCAAAGGGGAATATTACACGGTACACAAATTGTATTGACCTTTTTCGCATTTTTTTGGGCGTACGCAGCATTGTGAGCCATTGACATGGTGCTGTAGCGTTTAGTGCATCTCTTTCGAGTAACTCGTTTTTGGCCTTCCACTTCCTTTAACGTGCAGCGTTGCGTTCTTGGACGAGAAACCTTATTAAGTTTTTCGTCATTTTTAATGAGACATGAAACTACTACCTCTTTTTTGAAAGTGGTGATGCTGATTTTTTTCTTGTTTATTTTATTGTAAAGATGTAACGCGTTTACTATTGTTGTAGCAGTAATGAGATGAAACACTAGGCGTTTTTACCATTTTGAAGTTTGCCTTAGAAAAGGCGCGTATGCTGACATTTGATCCGACAAGTCGATAAAGGTCTTGCCCTGATTATAGTCAACAATTACCTTCGGTTTAATAACTTCCTTTCCTTTCTTTGCTAAAGTAACGGTAGAATCATCAGATGACGTCTCTCTCATCCTTCCACTTCAGGACTACAGTTTTGTCATTATCTTGACGAGCTACAATTCCACCTCGATTCAACTTTTCCTTAATTACTTTCTGAGGATTACCTTTGCGGTTTGCTCTAATTGTACCAACTAAATGCGTTTTTCGGTCAATCAGTCTTGGATAATGATACGCTCGTGTACCAGTTGTCAGTGTAAAGTGTGCGGCCACTGTCCAAAAGACCTTCCATCAATTCCATGACTATCTTTTCACAAACTGCAAATTCACTTGATTTTTCTTTGCCGGTATATACTTTGAAATCCCAGGTGTATCCTCTAGATACACACAACTTGAAAAGTTTTATACCGTAGCGGTGTCGCTTATTGGGTTATATATTGTCTGAAATAAATGCGTCCTCGAAATGGGGCGTTACTTTCGTCGATACAACTGTCTTTTTCGGGCATGTAGGAGGACTTAAATTTCTTTTGCAGCATGTCAAGAAATTCGGATATTTTGTAAAGTCGGTCATCAGAGGGTCTGTCCTTCTCATTGTCACTTACATGGAACATGCCCAAAATACCTTTAAATCTGTTTCTACTTATAATTGTGGGTATGCGATTTTGGTACAACGATTTGGTTGACCAATAATCCCGTAACTGAGGCATTGGAAGAAGGCCCATCCATAATATAATGCCAAAAAATTTTCGCATTTCCACGGGATTGGTATCGACCCATTTCGGCACCTTGGCCTTCCGGTTTGGATTTGCTATTGCCGCAGCAATTCGCTGTGAAGCAAACCTATTGGTTTCAGTCACAAATAGAATAATCATCTCATCGTCGATAAAATAGTTAAAGAATTCAGTGGGTTCTTTCCCTGCAACTAACAGCTAGAACAACACCAACATTCTGAGGGCTTTCACTGAAAGACAGTCGGTCTCCTTGAACGTGACCCCATTTTTGCTTAGTAGTTAAAGTCGCTAGAGGTACGTTATCGTCTAGATCTTCGTCTTCGGATAATAATATGGCAGAATTATCTGAATTATTACCGGATAAATCGTTATCGGATGATAGATCACTTTCAACAGGAATAAAATCTTTATCTACGAGCGAATCATCTGAAAATCCGATAATTTCGTCTTCTATTATATCTCTTGACTCGTCGTCGGACAGATTCTCCAGCTCCTTTGCCAACTCCTGATCCGATAGATATTTCTTAGCCATATTTGCTTAACTCTGAAACAAAAAAACACATTAAAGCTAGTGTCCACGGGTGGGCATTCGGTCCCAAAATGTAAAATAGCACTCTGGGACCACGTGCCCACCCGTGGGTCACCGCAAAAAAAATTACAAAAACAGCCAAAAGTCGACAGAGTATTGATCCACAAACAACATAAACTGTAAAAAAATAACTATTAACTGAAAATTTGGTCCCTGGAAGTAAAATCCAAATGCCCACCGGTGGGCACGCGGGGCTCAACGTGTTAAAGGAAGAATGCCATTTTTTCATAGGCATTACAAACTTTATTTTTACTTAAAAATGATTAGAGCATACTGAAAGCGTAGAGTACAAAAAACGAAACTAGAACAAAAACAGTTTCTAAATAAAGAAATCAAATTGACAGTCGGTTGTAGAAAATCCGGAAATTAGAGTAAGGGAAATAAGTAAGGACTTACAAATCCAGAAATCGTCCGTAGGAAAAAATAAATAATAATAAAATATACTGTAATCTACAACTAAATAAATTAAATAACGAAAACAATAAGTTTTCTTACAGACCTTTAACACGAATTAATGTATATATTGCTAGAAACAGTTTAATTTTTTTTTTAATAATAAGCCACTTATGCCACTTGTTTTATAAATGTTCGTCAGAGCCAATAAATCAAACACCGGACTATTACGTCAACACGTATAATGCTTAAAGTGTTACAAAAGACACCGGATTATAATAAGTTGCAAACAATACTTATTTTAATTTAATTTTAATTAATTAATACTACGTCTAAAGTCTTTACGAAAACCAAACCGAACCGCCCCCCGGGTCGATACGTGATCTCCCAAAACATCCGTCGTTCAAGTGTGTCCGGTCCCCCTCTCTTGCCCTGCATTTCTTCTCGCCGAATCCAAAAATGCCGATGGGGTACTTTTGAGAAAACCCAGCGGCGGCGATTGATTTTATGTGTTTTTTTTTTTTAGATGTACTCTAACAATATGATAATTTTCAGATTGATCTAGAAAGTGCACCCTGGCATCATATTTATGATACTGAAGATATTGATAAAAAGTTTCTGTCCTTGGATTACTGATAATATAAAAATAATGAAGCAACACAAAAATCGGGCTTTAATGCGCTTTCGAAAAACAAGAAATTTGGCACATTCGAGTAAGCAGATAAGAAATTTTACCAGCACTGCCATAAGTAATGAAAAAAAAAGGATTATTTAAATTATTAAATTGCACTACTCGAGTCAAATGCAAGGAGCTTTATAAGTTGAATATAATAAATTACAAATCTAAACAAATTCCCAAACATCTAAAAAAAGTCGATGAACTACTAATGACTGGTTCAGTCGTTTAACTTCTAATATTACTCCTCTAATCAGAAGTTTCCCCCATTATTTTCTTTTACACCAGTCGATGAAAATTTAGTATAAAATTTAATTATTAAACTTAAATCTAAGGCGTTTAGGCCTGATAATTTAAACACAACATTAGTAATTCTTTTTTGTCCATTTATAATACCATTTATCACCCATATTATAAATACCTGTTTGTTAAAATCCTACTTTCCAAAATCTTGGAAGTCTGCTTTTATTTTGCCATTAATGTTAAAATGAATTAATAATTAATATTAATATATAATATTATTAATTTTTTTTAAATTTATTTACGTGTTCACCGTTTTTCCCTTATTATAACACCAAATATGCATTCATAACCTCTACAAATAAATCGAGATCGGCAAAATTTGTATTGATTTTAACGAAGTACGGCGAAATTCGTTTTATAAAAATTTAGCGAGAAAAATAAATCAATGTTTGTAGGAATCTGCCACGTTGTAGGCAACGATATCTGTTGCCTGCCACTAGAGGGTACCAAAAACCCAATTTTGAAAAAAAAAATGAACTTAGGCAATTTGCTTATTAGTGTGACGACATGCTTAGACGGAAAAAATTAAATGCCACCAATTGCTAAACGATTTAGTTATTGTATTTTCTTAACCCTGATTATGTCCAAATCGTAAAAAGAATTATATGGGGCATCATATATAAGCTCCTAATAGTAAATTCAAATTAAATTCGAATACGTTGATTTATGTTTTTGATCATTTTACTGAACAATGCTTAACTTATAAAACTTAAATTTTTATAAAAATATTTGTTTGTTGTTAGATGAAGAGGGTGAGAGGAGACGTCGTCAAAAGAAGGCCGCAAAGAAGAGGCCCACCAAAAAATCCATTTTTGAAATTTACGAACCTTCCGAGCTTAAAAGGTTAAAAAAAAACCTCCCTTTCCCTCACACACTTCTTATACTAAATAGTCTTTTTTTAGGGGCTTTTTTACTGACTTGGACAACGAAATTCGAAGTACAGACGTGCCGGAGAGGATGCAATTACGCGACGTACCGTTAACTTCGGTACCGGACGATTCCACCGAGTTGGACGACGAAGCGGAGTGGATCTATAAACAGGCGTTTTGCAAAAACACCGTGTCAAACATGGATGCCAATCTTACACAGGTTAGAAAGAAGCATAATTTCCCGTTAAATACCTTTCAAAAAATGTGTGATTTTTTTTGTTTGCTTAGGAAGCCCGAGAAAAGCAGCGTAAAGGCCCACAAACGATCGGCAAAATCCGTAAAGCGTTGGACTTTATGCGCAATCAACAGTTGGAGGTTCCTTTCATAGCGTTTTATAGGAAAGAATATGTACAGCCCGAACTGAACATCAACGATCTTTGGAAGGTTTATAAGTACGACGCCAAATGGTGCCAATTGAAGTCGAGAAAGGAGAATTTACTGAACTTATTCGAGAAAATGAGATCTTATCAGATGGATCAGGTTATGAAGGATCCCGATGCTCCTCTGCCTGATAATGTTAGGTAAGTCATTGTTTTACAAATTTGGGTCTAACTCACACAACTGTTGAGTTACAAGTATTGTTCGGTAGGAATAGCTTCGACTTTAAGTGAAAACCGCTTTAGAACGCCTCGAAGAATTTTCAAGTAAATTATGGATAAAAATAATTTTAGGCATAGCTCAACTAAAACAGCTGTAGCTCAGTGAATTTTGCACCTAAAAATGATTTTTTGGCGTCCTCAGGGAACCCCTTATAATTCCCTAAAAAAAATCTGTCAATAACTTTTTGAGTAATCCTCAAAAGTGCCTTTAAGAACTGTTAAGATCTTAAGCTTAAAATTCCATCTTTAGCCTGGCCAAGGTCCAGTTCTCGTAAATCTGAGTTTAACTTAGAAAGTTCGTGAGAAACCAGAATTCTTCTTGTTTCTTAGGAATTGCCTCAATTTTAAGTGAAAACTGCTTTAAAATGCCTGGAATATTTTCCAATTTATCATGAAGTAAAATGTATATGTATAGAAATAATACCAGGCAAAGCCCAACTAAAACAGCTGTAGCACAGCTAATTTTGCACCTAAAAGAGAATTTTGGCAAGAAGTGCATCTTCAGAGAACCCCTGATAATTCCCTAAAAGAAATATGAAAATCCCTCAATACATTTTTGACTTATCCTCAAAAGTGTATGCATTAGTTAAATCTTGGAATTTAATTTTCTATTTTAGGTTTGCCTAGGTCTAACTCTAAAATTCCTTTAACTTTGAGCGAAAAGTCGAAAACCTTATTAAATTGCCTGGAATAGTTTTATAGTTAATCGATAAAAATACAATTTGTATAAATAGAAATAATATACCAGGCACATCTCAACTAAATTAATACGATATACCAAATCAATCCTTAAGTATCCCTTTATACTCTCCTAAAAGAACTTTTGAGTGCCACCCAATAATATTCCAGGATAATGAAGGACAGTGACATAGACCGACTGAAAAACGTCCAAACCGCCGAGGAACTGAACGACGTGCATAACCATTTTATTCTATACTACGCGCACGATTTACCCGCGATGCACGCGGCCTGGAGAATCAAGGAGAAAGAAAGGTGAAGTGATTCAAGTTTCAATTAAAACAACTTTAAGAAATTAATTTATTAAAGGAAAAAGCAACTGAAACGCGAGGCCCGCTTAAAAGCGTTAGCAGAAGCCGAAGAGGGGGCCGAAGTACCCGAAGAAACCCCCGAGGACGAGGAGGAAGACGACATGGAGCCCGATACGATCAAATACGCCAACAGGTCGGGGTCGTACTCGCTGTGCAGCAGGGCGGGACTTGATTCCCTAGCCAAGCGTTTCGGTACGATTTTTTTCGCAATCGTTCGAAACCGACGTAATCTGTGGTTTGTTTGATATTAGGTTTAACTCCGGAACGTTTCGCGGAAAACTTACGGGACAACTATCAGAAACACGAAGTGGACCAGGAACTGACCGAACCGGTTGAGGTGGCCAAACAATACGTTTGCCCCAAGTTTTCTACTGCGGATGAAGTTTTACAGGTGAGAAACCTTCTTTTAAAAAAATTCAAGCACACCTTCCATACTATAGGCTAAATGATTTTAACTCTTTAAGGCACAAGATTTTTCCCCGTTTCTAGTCCCATGTTGCACAGATACTAAAAGTTCTGATTTTTTAAATTTTCTCAATCATAATTGAACTAATTCATAAAAATTTAAAGATTCTTATAAATTTTTTTTTAAATGAAATGTCAGTTTGACAGATATTTGGTGGTACGAAATGTGTACCACCGTGCAACTTGAACTAAGGCTAGGAGACAATTATGAAAAATAAAAAATCGATTATTTTACAGAAAACCAGAAGTATTTTACTAATTGATAATCAAAATTAACAATATCTACTTTGTTTTGTGATATTCTTGAAAACAGTCTTTAGATTTGCCTAAGCATAACGGAACTTTACACACTACAAGACCATTCAGTACGAACCTGGTGGATTCTGGTACTACATCTGGCACATCTTCGTCTTGTAGTCCTTACCGGCTGATGATCTGATGACGTGAAACGCACTTCGTCTGGTACTACTCTTTTTATTTTCTTGAAAGCTTCCGATTGCGTTTCATGATCCGCACTAATTTGGACGTATCGTTTTGCCAATAATCCATCAACAACTCTTTGACGAAAATCTTTTAGGGGTAACCTTTTTAGACCTCTTAGTCGATAGTGAACGAATTGACGACGCAACAATCAATGAAATGGAAAAAAATTCTCATCCACCATTTTTTACTTTTACGATCTAGCTCATAAGATGATTTCATTTGGTCGAAACGGTCCACAAAGTTCATGTTACTATTGTAGTCCACCAGCGCTATAGGACAAGGAACAGGGATTTTACTACCATCCTTTTGTTTTCGTTGCACGGAGCTTTTTACCGTTGGATCATGATAATTGGTCAAAATATTTTTTTTTGCGTCTTTGTCTTTCCATTTAATCAAACTGATCCCATCAGAACTTATTGAATAATCATATTCACCTTGCTTCAAAAGTTTATCTTCAGTAATTTTTGGAAGATGTTTTCTGTTCGACTGAACTGTACCACATGCATGAATGCCCCGTTCTTTGAGAATTTTCAATAACATATACGAGCTGAACAAGTTATCGAAGAAAAGCAGGTGATTTTTTTGTTGGAGATCCTCGGTAAGTCTAAGTATTACCTTTTCTCCTAACGAATGTTCCACGTAGTCATCGATTTTACCGGTATAAATATCAAAGTCATATAAATATGCATTTGAGTCTATTTCTTGGAATATAGAGGAGGTGCTCTCATTTTATAGGTTTTTTCGGCATATATTGTACTATATATTGTACTTCAACGTACTTCGCCGCTTAAATTTTACCATTGATTCATCGATTGCGATGTTTTTTGTACAATCATAATATTTTTTAAAATTCTCCTTAATTTTATCTATAAAGGGCCTAACTTTACACAGTTTATCGAATTCTATATCCCCTTTTTTGGCATTACGCTATTGGCATTGAGGTGAACGTGGCTAAGCAACCAACCGAATCTATTTACAGCCATAAACTGGGAAATGTAATTATTGTGCATGTCTTCGTCCACACTCCAATAGTCTCTATAACTAGGTAGTGGTTTGATTCCCATGAGAATATTAAGACCAAGGCAAACCTTCATTTCTTTTGTATTTGTAGGATTATATTTTTTGTTATTTTTTTGAAACTCTTGTTCAGCATAGAGTTTTGTTTGAAAAACAATGTCTTCTATAAGCTCCTGCTAAACTTATAAACAGATTAAAAAAAAAGTAAGGTGACAACAGGTGATTGATATTCGGACTCTTCTGAAATAATTGATTCCTGATCACTTGGAACTTTATCTATCATTTCTAATTCGTCGTAGAACTCTTTTTCAGTCATATCGACCAATTTTAAGTCCATAGGATATTTACTGCTGCCAGCGAAAGCCATAGCCTGAAAAAAGAAAATACCCTTATTGCATAGTGGTACAAATTAGGAACTCATTAAAATTATGTTTTTTTCAAACCATAATTCTTCATATTTATTACATTTATGTTTTTTACATAAATATATACATCATAAAACGCAAATAAAATACAGAATAATCCGAAATGTTTACCTTATCAAAATAAAAACAACACTAAATATTTATAAACAAAAACACGTGCTTCTTGCAACATCTAATGCGTTTGACCAGTCAAGACAGGAAATATTTATGGAGTATAGTAAAAATCCGTATCCATGTTCATTAAATATGTGGTAGGAATATGTAGTACAGAATACATGTCGTTGTGCCGAACAGGAAAATGAAGTTGAAAGGTGTTTTTTTTTTTTGTACCACCATGCATCTTTTAGCTATTTATTTGTGGTACGATTTATGTACCACGCTGCCGAAAAGAGTTAAACATAACGTATATAAAATAAAATACAGTTGGTATTTTTAGTACGCAACATCGGGTTTTACTTGTTAAATATTTTTATCAAATCAACACATATGTGTGTGCCTGTTAGAAATGTAGAAAAGGAAATATCAATAAAAAAGCAATTGGATTTTAAAACCTCTAATACATAACAACATTAAATGGGAAAAATATATTAAAACATAAAATAAACAAATATTTATAACTAAATGTGTTAAGAATAAATGTATTTTTAATTTTTAATTTTAAGGGTCTGTATAGCTCGAGAGGTTGTTTTAATTTTTAGGCAGCCAAGTACATGGTGGCCCTCCAAATAGCCCGAGAACCGTTAATCCGTAAGTGCGTGAGGGAAGTGTACTACGAACGCGCCCGCCTCAGTGTAACCCCGACGAAAAAGGGCCAAAAGGTGATCGACGAGGCGCACAACTGTTACTCGATGAAATATTTGAAAAACAAACCGGTCAGGGACCTCACTGGGGATCAATTCTTGAAGTTGACCTTAGCCGAGGAGGAGCAGCTGATTAAACTGAAATTCAGCGACAATATCGACGGTAAGTGTGTATGTGATTATATCAACTTATTAAAATATAATAGGAGGGGTACGAAATAAAACGACGCAGATTGTTTTATCTTCTATTAAGGAACTAACGTTTATATTAATACCATTCAAATTTAAGAGAGGCCGATGGTAATAAATTACGGTGTCGAATTACAATTTTCGCTTCGATTTATTTGATATATTTAACGCAACTAAAAATGAATCTCTCTTCTCTATTTAGGGCACACCTCGAACTCGTACATAGACGAGGTGAAACAACTTTACATCCGGGACGAGTTCAGTAAAAACGTGCAAGAATGGAACAAATTGAGGGCGGAATGCGTCGAGAGGGCGTTAACCCGTTGCGTTATCCCCGATTTACAGGCGGAAATCAAGAGGGTTTTACTGGCCGAGGCCAAGGAGTTCGTTTTGCGGGCCTGCTGCCGGAAATTGTATAATTGGATCAAGATCGCGCCCTATCAGGTGGAGATCGCCGAGGAGGACGAGGAGGAGTGGGACGCCAGCAAGGGTCAGTGAACAGTTTCTCGAATTAATCTCTCTGAAGGACGATTATGAGCACCATAAAACTCACGTAATGCCCAATGTGTTTCTCGTATAGAACCATGTCTTTCAAAATAAATTTGAACAATTTGAAAACGTTGCTCCGGCGTGAGTCTGTTCATGATGAATTGCCAAACCAAACTAATCTAAAAATAACCCAGAACTGTCAGGTCGGCTGTCATAAAAAACAGTGTTGCCAAATAAAAGTTCTCCGCCTCTCAAACACCCTTTTGATATTTTGGGTAAAGGTTTAATAATAGCTTTTTTCCAAATTTCAGGATAGTTGTTATTCTGAAGCATACAGGAATTATACTCTATTTCAGAAGTGTGTAGAGCAATAAAACCTCATTAGGTATGCAAAAGTGGTACCTGGTGATCCACCAATATTTTATGCCACTACCTTAGTTGGGTATTAGTTTCAATGTAAAATTCTTTCTTTTCGTTGATTGCAGGTAGTGCCACCCGGTTTTGGGTCAATTTATGAGTTTTGCCCATTGTTACCCACTGATAAACATTGAAAACGGTTCGCCAAAGGCGTGCAACTGGGACTTGTTTTTTACCTTATAATTAATGTACTTAAATGCTATTTTATTTTAGAAAGTTACTTTTGTTTAAATGGAATAATAGGAAGAGTAAAACAGTTGAAAATGTCACTTTTGGATCTGGCACTTTTTGAACAGTGTATAACAATTTTAAATTATAATAGATCGTAGTCTTCTTCGTCATCTGACGAACTGTCATCACCTCTTGACATTATAATTAAAGGATCGACTGTCTGATCGATGAGGTTGTCAAGATCCCACATTTTGTCCTCTTGCTTAATTACATGCTGGACTGCTTTTCGCCAATTCTCTGGTGTCGCTTCCGTAATGGCTTGATCAAACAGTAGCTTAACATCTTTCATTTTAAAAGTCGTGTCTTGTCTTGCTACAAATCCTTTTACCTGCGCCCATATCAGTTCTATAGGATTTAGTTCGCAATGATATGGCGGTAAGCGCAGTACAGTTATATTATATGTTTCGGCTATATCTTCCACGGCATATTTCATGAAACGAGTTTTGTGTAAGTTTGCTATTGCCAGCAGTTCTTTTTTTATCAAATTTGCTTCAAACGCAATACCTTTTGCAGTCAGCCAATCGATAATTTCTTGCTTTCTCCAACTTGAAGTTGGCGTCTTCTCTATTCGCCGTGAATGATAGCTTGCGTTATCCATAACCACCACCGAATTAGCCGGAAGAAATTTTATCATTTCACCAAAATAGTCCTCGAAAACGTCTGAGTTCATGTCTTTATGGTAATCTCCTGTGCGAGTCGACTCAAAGGTTAGCAGACCTTCTTTTAAAAATCCCTCTTCGCTTCCAATATGTGTGATTATAAGTCTTTTTCCTTTTCCCTAAGGTACTTTAATACCCGTAGACAGGCCTTCTATGAAAGCTTGGCGAGCACTGGTTATATTTTTGTCTTGCCACATTTTTTGGACTATATAACCTTCGTTAATCCACGTCTCATTAAGATAAAAAACTTTCTTTTGCTCCCTGCGGTACTGCTTGATACTTCTCAAGTATTGTCGTCTCCAACAAACAATTTCGTCGCTCTCCAGTAAAAGTGCTTTGCGGTTATGCTTTTCCCAGGCAAAATCCATATTTTTTAAAGTTTTCCATAAAAGTTTTCTACTTATCAACGGAATACTGTCATCTCGGCCAAGCTCCATTAAAATTTTGTCTAGGGTGGGTATTTCCTTTTTAAAATAAAAAGAGTGAACTTTTCTGCGAATTATACATTTAGCATTTTCATCAAGGACTTTTGTAGGTCGTCCTGGCTTTTGCTTGGGAGATTCCACTTGACCTGCTACTTTTCTTTCCCGCAACAATTTGAAAATGGTGGACTTTCCAATTCCACTCATTCGAGAACATTTTTCAACAATTTCTTGCACAGTAAATCTAGGGTAATCGTGTTTTATGCAATCATGTACATTTAAAATAATAACTTTTTCACTCAGCGATAGTGGAGAATTTTTAGTACATCTTTTCGTTGGACTGAATACCTCCATTTTTTAAATATTGGGATAATAATATTGTGATTACACTACAGCGTAGCAGTGACTACTAACGTTTAAAATATGATTTAAAAGTATTTATAGTCTGTATACAGTGCGAACGTAAAGGTTGGAATAAATTCATTTAAAATTCAGGGGTATGTTCAAAAAAAAAACGCTCGGACATGTCGATTTTTATTTTTAACTGCGGGTTTTCTTACTATAATTTTATGTATACAGGGTGGCCCAAAAATAAGTTACGGTCATCAACGTAATTTTTTTAAATGTAAACACCTATTTTTTATTTTAGATTTAGGTTCTACATCAAATTCTAAGTTAATTTCATGTACCATGTCCTATACCTAAACTCGACCGTTGACGATTGAACACAATAAAAGGCTATTTTTGGAAGAGTTATTTATATCAAGCAACCTATCAGTTATTGTTTGGTTATTTACATTTGTGGTTGGTGTTTTTGATTGTTAACTTGTCACAATTTGTTGACATCAAATAATTTTGAGTGAATTTAGTTTGATTTAGATGCCTAAGCAAAGTTTTGCTTGTGTTAAGTTTATCAAAAGATAAAATTAAAATTTCAAAAAATGGTACGTCTTAGTGAGCGAGAGCGAATAGAGATTTTGATGATGATTGGTTATGGAAACAGGATGCGCACTCAGATGGAAGTCTGTGAAATTGATCATGCCAAGTATCCTGATAGGCCACGTATATCTCAAAGTACTGTCAGTAAAATAGAACAGAAATATCGGGATTTGGGTCATGTCAGGGATAATTATACGAAAGGTCGGTCAAGTATATCAGAAGAGAAGCAACTAAATGTTTTGCTGGCAGTTGAAGAAGATTGCCATAAAACGACTCGCAATATTGCGTTAGAAAATCAGATATCCCAGACATCCGTCGTTAAGGATTTAGGTATAAATAAATGGCACCCTTACAAATTTCAATTGGTTCATAAACTAAATGAAGATGACCCAGATAGGCGTTTAGAATTTTGTGAGAGACTTATGGACTTGTGCCATGCTAATCCACAATTTTCAAAAAAAATTGTATTTTCTGATGAGGCAACGTTTTGTCTTTATGGTAGTGTAAACCGGCAAAAGTGCCGATATTGGGCTACTGAAAATCCGCACTGGATGATGGAGTGCCACAGCCAAGTCCCTCAAAAAGTAAATGTTTGGGCGGGGGTGATTGAAAACAGGGTTATAGGGCCCTTTTTCTTTGCAGGATACTTGAATGGTGAGAGGTATTTAGAGTTTTTAGAAAATGACTTGGTTCCATGCCTTGCCCCTTTATACCCCGATCCAGAAGACCCGGATATATTAGATAATTCCTTATGGTATCAGCAAGATGGAGCTCCAGCCCATTACACTCGTCCCGTGCGCCAGTACCTGGATACCGTTTTCGCTGGACGTTGGATTAGTCGGAGGGGTGCAATTGAATGGCCGGCCAGATCGCCGGATCTGACTCCTTTAGATTTTTTTTTGTGGGGGTATCTTAAGTCCAAAGTTTATATTAATCGGTCAAACAACATTGAAGACTTAAAAATTAGAATAACGGAAGAAATAAGATTGATAGAACCTTCTGTTATCGATAACGTTTTACAAGAATTTCAGCATCGACTGGGATATTGCCAAGAGGTTCGTGGCAGCCAATTTCAACACTTGATAAATTAATTAACATATTTTTATGTATTCTTGCTTGATATAAATAACTCTTCCAAAAATAGCCTTTTATTGTGTTCAATCGTCAACGGTCGAGTTTAGGTATAGGACATGGTACATGAAATGTACTTAGAATTTGATGTAGAACCTAAATAAAAAATAGGTGTTTACATTTAAAAAAATTACCTTGATGACCGTAACTTATTTTTGGGCCACCCTGTATACATAAAATTATAGTAAGAAAACCTGCAGTTAAAAATAAAAATCGACCTGTCCGAGCGTTTTTTTTTTTAACATACCCCTGAATTTTAAATGAATTTATTCCAACCTTTACGTTCGCACTGTATATTACCTGACCCCATTTTTGCATGTTACAAAGCGTTAAAAGATAGGTACCTATACAAAAGGATTAAAAGTATTTATTTAGTATTTAATCTCTTTCAAAATAAAGGCATTTAATCCGTGAAAATTAAATTCATAAATATTATAAGTACCTGCGCCTATGAACTTACCACGAAATGTAGCCAAACAGAACGGAATTCCCCAGTTTATTGCTCTATACACTTCTGAAATAGAGTATAATTATATTTAAGAGAGGTTTTAGACAAAACGGCGAACATAAAATTAAATATTTTATTTGAAATACCTCATAATTTCTTAGTATTTTACATATTATAATTTTAGGTATCAGAGTCATGGGTCTGGCCTACGTCCCCGACTATTCCCAGTCCGCCTTTTGCTGTATAGCGGCCGCAGACGGCGACGTGACCGACTATCTCCGTCTCCCTCACATCTTAAAACGGAAAAACAGCTGGCGCCAAGAAGAGAAAATGCTAAAAGAGGCGGACCTGACCGCCCTGAGGAACTTCATTTACACGAAACGGCCGCACGTGATCGCCATCGGGGGCGAATCCCGGGAGGCCCTGATGATCGCCGACGACCTGCGCGGCATCGTCAACGAACTGGTCGAGTCCGAACAGTTTCCCGCCATAAAAGTCGAAATTATCGATAATCAACTGGCGAAGATTTACGCGAACTCGAATAAAGGCGTGGCGGATTTCCGGGATTATCCGGAACTTTTAAGGCAGGCCATTTCATTGGCGAGAAAGATGCAAGATCCCCTAATCGAGTACTCGCAGTTGTGCAACGGAGACGAGGAGATATTGAGTCTGCGATACCATCCGTTGCAAGAGCAGATAAGCAAGGAGGAACTGCTGGAAGCCCTTTGTTTGGAGTTCGTGAATCGAACCAACGAGGTGGGCGTCGACGTCAATTTGGCGGTACAACAGGCGCACAAAAGTCACTTGATTCAATTCATATGCGGCCTGGGGCCCCGGAAGGGACAGGCGCTCCTCAAGGTACTCAAGCAGACCAATCAGCGTTTGGAAAATCGGACGCAATTGGTCACGTCGTGCCATATGGGCCCCAAAGTATTTATCAACTGTTCCGGGTTTATTAAGGTAAGGATTCATGTAAAGTTGTTTCGGAGAAAACTATTGATTTTTCGGATATTGATACTTAAATTCATTGAAGGGAGGTTATGACACTTTTTGTATCACATCTCTATCTCTTACAGCAAAGACATTTTGATTTTTCTCAAAAACTATTGATTTCGCAAATATTTTTATTGATTGGACCACATGCCACTTTTAGAATCACATCTCCAATAGCAAAGAAATTATGATGATTTTTGAAAATCACCCAATAAGCAACCAAGTGAAATTATGATGTTATATTTAAGATCGACACGAACAGTTTGGGCGACAGCACGGAGGCTTATGTGGAAATCTTGGACGGGTCCAGGGTGCATCCGGAAACGTACGAGTGGGCGCGGAAAATGGCGGTGGACGCCCTGGAGTACGAGGACGAGGGCGCGAATCCCGCGGGTGCCCTCGAGGAAATCCTGGACGCCCCCGAGAGGCTGAAAGATCTTGATTTGGACGCTTTTGCCGTCGAATTAGAGAGGCAACGTACGTATTTATGAAAATGTTCAAAAAATTGTCAGTGATTTATTTATAAATTCAATGAAAACAGGCACAAATGACATCGAAGTACAATAGTCTTTAAAAAAAAAACGAAAAATGTATAGAAACTCCCTTATTGTGATTCGCGAACATTTTTCTGGAAAATAGTAATGTTTACATAAACTGTGGAGTGTGGTGCAACGTATTGACAATGAAATAGATATAGATGCATTAAAATAGAACAAGATAAACTAAGTACGTACACTCATAATTTACAAAAAAAAGATCATAACAATGATTTATATGACATTTCCACAACATTATTTTTCTCTTGATTTCGTTTTTGTATTTTTTTAATTCATTGTTTTACAAAAGATTCAAATATATTGCGTTTTAATTTGAAGAATTTAAATTAATAATTATTATAATAAGAAATGAATGAAATAACTACCGTTGTGCATAATCTGTTGTTTGAACAAAATAATTTCTTTGCATGAATGATGTAAAAAAAAACAAATTCTGCCAAACTCATTTATGAAAAATAACTAAAGTTGCCTAAAGAGTTCCTGCCTAAACCTACTTTTAAAACTCCCAACTAATAAATTAAATTCATTAATTTCAAATATATGCTATATAAAAATCCTTTTTTAAAAGACACTTTATTATCCCAGGGAATTGTACAAATAAGCTTCGTTTTCGTTAAGCTCATAAATATCACTACGGACGGCTACATTTATATTTAATACTGTTATTTAAAAAAAACTGAGTGCAATATTGTACCTAGAAAGTCAATTAAGTGAAACACAAGAATACTACCTTGTGCAGTTTTTAGCCTCAATTGTCTCTAAATATGTCCCATAAACGCTATCAGCTAAGTTGAAATGTGATAACGCTAGTGCATCACACAGTTCAACTTTTGTTTTCCTTTCTAAAGAATATCTGTGGGGAATATCTTTTGCCTCTTTTTGATTGATTTAGTTTGGAAACTTAAATATTGTCGTGTGCTAATGTTTGCTGATGATGTGAAGCTATTTAGGCTTATCACATCACTTTTTGATGCTGTGCTCCTGCAAAAAGACCTTAATTTGTTCTTTGATTGGTGTCACTTGAATAGAATCTCCCTTAATATCAATAAGTGCCATAAGATTACTTTTTCTAAGCAAAGAAACCCTATTGTTTTCTTTATAAAATAAATAATGTAGCAATTGGGGTCAAAACAGAGGTTTCTGCCTTAGGAATATTTATTGACTCCAGGTTGTCTTTTAAAAGTCACATCAATCAGGTGATTGGCAGGGCAGTGAAAATGCTGGGTTTTATTTAACGGTCTACAACTGATTTGTCTTTGTTTACTTTTAAATTACTTTATTGCTGTCTTGTTAGGCCCATCTTGGAGTATGGCTCAATTGTGTGGTCCCCGTCATATAACTGGTACATTGAGCAGATTGAAAAAACTCAAAATAAATTTTAGAGGGTGGCTGCTTTTAGATGTGGTTACAGGAGTATTACTATCAGTGGGTCAGGGATAACCTGAACTTACCCACATTAGAGTCACGAAGAACATTACTCACAAAGGTTTTAAATGCTACTATAGATTGTCCCGAGTTATTGTCTCTTTTTAAACTTCTGGGTGCCTTCCAGATTGAATAGACAATCAGAAATATTTTCAGTCCCATTCCACCATACCAATTATGGTATTAATGAGCCAATTACACGAATGGCTCGAAGTGCTAATGGTCTGTCAGGACAGATAAACTTTTTTGACTCTAGGATTACATCTTTTAAGGGGCAGTTAAAGAATATTATTTCATAGGGGCTTTAATTAATTAACTCATCTACACCTTTCATTGATTTATAGATAGTTTTGTATCTGAATATATATGTTTGTATGGGTATGCTATGTAACACTTTTGTAAATGGATTCCGTAAATAAATAAATAAATAAAAAGGGATTTTAAGGCTGAGTAAGACTTTTTAATAGAGGATGTATCACCAAATTTAAGTTTATTATCAATCATTGACGTTAAGTTCTTTGAAGAGTCTTTGAAAGAGATATTACACTGCCCAATGGTAAGACTTAATTCATTATAGAAATGATTTCTTGAATTTTTTCCCTCCAGAAAAGACCACCGACTTTAAGGGATTTAATTTTAGTAAATGATCCTTAGATACTGCGTACGCGAGTTTGAAGATCTAAATTACGTCTAAAATTTGCCTCGGCAACATCCTCCGCCTAAATAAGTATGTCTACAGATGTACAGATGTCTATAATGTAATGACGATAAGGCCATGCAATGGTCTTCCCTCATACCCAACGGAAATGTTTAAAAACAGATGTTCCTACTTTAATCTGCATCAAGGTGTAAAATGTTTTACCTGATTAAAAATTTGTCAAGTGATAAAGTATCTAAACAATTATTGTGTGAAAATCTTTTTTATTCACTTGATGTATTTTAGAACCACATATCGAGGAGATTCTTAACTTACGCCTGTTTTAAATTAGTTGTGTGGAGTCAATTTTTATGGTGATTATGTAGGTGGGTACTCACAAATATAAATTGTTTGACTTCTACATACACGACATCTTCTTCGGGAGTCAGTCTTACTGATTACATGTCCAGACTGATCAACCCTCACTTCACTGGGTGGTTCTAATGGAAGGGGTCTAGCGACAAAGTTCCTAATAAGGTATTAAAATTCAGTTGTGACATTTTATTGTGATTCACCGTGTTGTAGAGTTTCCAGGAATTGACAAGAGTACTGTCTATTTTATTTTTAAATAGTGGCCCCCACCATTGCTTACCCATCACACCAATTCTATAATTTGCCACGCCATTATCATGCAAATCTACTCCTCCCATGTATTTATTATATCTTGAAATTACAGCTGGTTGTGGGATTGACACTTCTTTTTTCGATTTTCTATTATATCTTTTAGCAGAAGTAAGAGGTACTTATTGCCGTGACAATAGAATTATCGTTCCATTTTACCAATGAAATTTGTGTGGATTCATCAAATTGGGAATCATAGGTGCCTCCTTCTTTTTTTGAAATGACTTTATTATCAACCAAAGGACAATGACTGGTTCTGTTTTCGCGAATCGTTCCTGTGGACAAATAGCCTTTGGTTTTCAAAAGAGATAAGAGCTCGTAGGATGAAAAAAAATTATCAAAAAAGACGTTATGAGTTTGCGGATTTTTCACAATTAACAAAAGTTCAACAACTACAGTCGCACCAAGTCCAATAGCACAGTTCTTCTCTGCTGCTCCCGCATACGGAGTAAACTTGTAGAGTATCCACTCGAAGAACAAATGCATTAAAGTTTGAAACCAAAACGCACAGGCTTGCCTTTTATAAACATCATCTTACAAGAATGGCGTCCAAAATAAGGAACCATTTGCTCATCAATAGATAAGTTGAATGAAAAAATGCCAAACTGTAAGAATTTTTCATTCGTTGTATCAAAAAAAGGGCGGAGTTTTGTGTACTTGTCTCCTTTATCCACTCAAGTCTAGATTTCGCTTAATCGATCTGAACTTATTCCTATTTATGCAGTCTCTGACAATATGCATAGTTTTGTCCTCATCTAAAGACCAATACATATCTGTCTGGGGTAAGCTGTGATATCCAGACAAAATTAGGATCCCAAGAAAATTCAACAGTTCTTCTCGTGATAGATGAAACTCGTGTCTGTTATTGTCCTGTGCGTATTTTTCTGAAAACTGGATAATCAAACCCATAAGATACTCATCGACAAATTTGAAAAAAATGTCCAACGGTGACAAACCCTCCAATTCGCCTCTAAGTTCTTGAATGCGTTCCTCTTCTTTGAATAAAGGTAAATTCTTGTGTATGAATAATCCAGATCTTCAAGTCGGGTTGTAACTTACCGCTTTTTTTTCTAGGATTTTTCGGCGTTTTGTTGCCAAATCTTCTTCGTCAGATTCATCGTAAATCTCGTCTCGAACGGTGTGAATCTCGAAAGTTCCCGCTATATCTCCATTCTGGCTATTTTTGATATTTTCCGGGTCCTCTGAAAATTCTTCCTCGTCTGTGAGTTGATCTATCTCGGGTGGAATGTAGACGGCGTCGACTTAATCTAAAAATTACAAATTACTGTTGTGTGTATAATATTGTATGTATAATTAAAAAAAAGCGAAGAAAAAGTACAAGAAATACTTACCAACTTCATTTTCAAGCTCATTTACAACCTCCTCTAACTCTAACTCCTTTTGTGTAAGAAATTTTCTAATTTTTTTCAACAAACAACTCTTCTTACAAATATCACGCACTCGATTAGATGCAGACTCAGACTAAATATTGCATAAATAAAACATATAATAATATTATAGTAGTCTACTGCCCTAAAAAACTTGTCTAGACACACGTAGGAGTGTTAGGAGTGTAAGTAGTGTTAAAAAAATACAAAACTTTGAAAATTAAAACATTAAATACGAGTATACAATTTTTAAAAATGTGCGGCCATTATAAGAAAAAATCCGGCTTTTTAAAAAAATCGTACAAGAAAGCAAATGAAAAAAATGGTTCAAATTTAATTCTGTCCCTTTTGTCAATGGTACCAGCCCATATTTCAGGCGAAAAAAGCACTATTTTTTTGTAAATAAATTGTGTTTTACGTAAGTCCATTTTCTTCTTCTTTTCAATTTTTTGAGCGTGTGAAATAGTAATTTCTAAATTGATTTTTGCTATAAGTGACGTAACACCCAATAAAATAAGTAACTCATTATGAATTCGTCACAATAATACAGATTTTAATTATTATTAATAATAATTACATGCATCTTACAGATTTCGGTAACAAAAGTATAACCCTATACGACATCCGTGCGGAACTAAACTGCCGCTACAAAGACTTAAGGGTACCGTACAAATCGGCTAATCCGGAGGAACTGTTCGATATGCTCACGAAAGAATCCCCGGAAACGTTTTACATCGGGAAACTGGTGCAGGCGACGGTGATCGGTATCGCCCGAAGGAAACCGCAGGGGGAACAACTGGACTCGGCCAATCCGGTGCGTAACGACGAAACCGGCCTGTGGCAGTGTCCGTTCTGTCTGAAAAACGATTTTCCCGAATTGTCCGACGTGTGGAACCACTTTGACGCGGGCGCGTGTCCCGGACAAGCGACCGGGGTCAAACTGCGACTGGACAACGGAATTTCCGGGTACATTTACATTAAGAATTTGAGCGATAAACCGGTGTCCAATCCCGAGGAAAGAGTGGGTATCGGACAGCTGATACATTGTCGGATAATGAAGATCGACGTCGAGAGGTTTTCGGTCGATTGTACGTCAAAGTCGAGCGATTTGGTTGATAAGAAGGGCGAGTGGAGGCCACCGAGGGATCCGTATTACGATCGGGAGCAAGAGGATAAGGATACAAGGTATAATATTTTGTTTTTTTTTTTCGTTTTATGTTATTATAGGTTATATTGTTACGTTTTAAAACTGACGGTTATACAGGGTGTCTCACGACGAATAGACGCGATCGATATCTCGGAAACTAATTTTTTTCAAAAATTTGGCGACATGGCACAGTCGATGGAGGCCACACAACTAAAATATTTTGACGGTTCTGACTTTTCCGGTTATACCGGGAGTAGCTGAAATTAAAGCAATGGTGTGATTCCAATCAACTTTGCTTAAATATGTCAAAGTCCCACATTATTGGTTTCAATTTTCAAGCTGAGAGTCTTGATTTTGGTGAGAACGCATTGGACATGGTAGACAATTCTGCATTTCTTGGTTTAGTAATTGATAAAGATTTAAAGTTTTCTGACCATATAACAAAGTTAAATAAAAAACTTGCTTCTGGCTGCTTCTCTGTTAGGGCAACTGTTCATGAACTAGGGAGAGATGTTGCTCGTGATGTGTACTTTGCTTTGTTCGAGTCGCATTTAAGGTATGCTCTTCCATTTTGGGGTGCATGTTCAAATTATCTGTTTCAGTCTGTTTTTGTGCTGCAAAAGAGGGCTGTCAGAAGTTTATTTAGGACCCATTCTAGAATGCATTGTGGTAATCTTTTCAAAGAGAGCCGTATTTTGACCCTACCATCATTATTTATTTTGGAAACTGCATGTTTAATATTCAAAAATAAGAACAGTTTTCCAATCCGACATCACAGTTATCCTACCAGACAGATTAATAATATTCCCCTTCCTATTCCTCATTTTACATCTATCAAAGATTCATTTATATATCGCGGTTTAATGATTTATAATCACATTAGCGTGGAATTAAGAAGTGTTCAGTCTTTGCGCCAGTTTCGTTGTAAACTGAAGTCATATTTGCTTCTAAAAGCCTTTTATTCGATTGAAGACTTTTTTAAGGCTGAGGATGTTGTGTAGTAGATGCTAAGCTTTTAATCTGTTAATTTTAATTTTGAACATACCTTTATATGTCCCTTTATCTCTGCTACCTTTGTCTACATGCATGTATTTTATTTTATAAAGATTTTGTTTGTAACATTTTCTCTTGCATTTTTTTTTTTTTAGGCATTTTATATGTTGTATAAATTTTTTATATTTGTTTTGTAAAATCTGATTTGATTGTATTTATTTTCTGAAGCTTTGTCAATAAAATTCGTGTACATGTACCAAATTTTCGACAATAAAGTACTTGAAAAAAAAAAAGTGTAATTTAATGATTCGATCATTTTTGATAGCACAAAAAACATTAAACTGTCAGACTTCTTGATAATTTCGTGATCTCACAGTAAATGTGAATGGGGTTCACAAGTAAATGGGGATCAGTTTGAACACTTGATACATTAATAAGAGTTTTCACATTTTATAACATTTTATCCTCCATTTTAATTTAATTTGTAAATAGACGTAATTACTTGCTTTCTTGTTGGTTAAATGTAAATATTTCTGAAACAGTTGAGTTTTGAGATAAGGTATGTTATACGAAACTTGCTTGGAATTTCGCCTTTATCCATTTAAAAAAATGACTGATGACGTCATATCTTTTTTTTTGTTCCACCCTGTATACAAAAATTTATGTGAAATAATGCGCAACTTAAAATAAAAATCGACGGGTCCGAGCGTTTTCTCAAAAAAATCATGTCTCTGATTTTTATCGAATTTATGAGGAACTTTAGGTGGTCACTGTACATATATTATACGTTAAGGAAAGGCTTAATTACTTGCCAATACACTTATTATTTCAACGATTTCTTACTTTTCTTGTAGGTTTGGTTGAATTTCCCCTTTTTCCTTGTATCTTCTTTATGCACCAATATCCAATAAGTGGGAGACACTAAATAAACATTTCCTTATTCCAGAGCCGAAGCGGAAAAAAAGAAAGACAAACAGCGACAAACGTACATAAAACGCGTCATCGTTCATCCGGCCTTCCATAATATTTCTTATGCGGAAGCGGAGAAACTGATGGCCAACATGGACCAAGGAGAAGTAATAATAAGACCCTCCAGTAAAGGGGTGGACCATCTGACCATCACTTGGAAAGTAGCGGACAACATCTTCCAGCACATCGACATCCGGGAAGAAGGTAAAACCAACGCGTTCTCTTTGGGGAAATCTTTGTGGATTGGCAACGAGGAATTCGAGGATCTGGATGAAATTATCGCGAGGCACGTTAATCCTATGGCCTCGTACGCCAGGGATTTGTTATATTTCCGGTGAGACATATACACGTTTATTCAACCCCCTTCTCTCTTTTATCATCGAATATTTCAGATACTACAAAGATACCGGCGGAGGCCTCAAAGACAAAGCCGAGGAATTCATCAAAGAGGAAAAAAAGAAAAACCCCTCCAAGATCCACTATATCGTGAGCGCGGCCAAGTCGCTGCCCGGCAAGTTCCTTCTCTCTTATTTGCCGCGGAACAAAGTGAGACACGAGTACATCACCGTCACCCCGGAAGGGTTTCGGTTTAGGCAGCAGATGTTCGACTCGGTTACGTCGGTGTTCAAGTGGTTCAAGGAACATTTTAGGGACCCGATACCGGGCGGTACCCCCAGTACGCCCAGGATGGGCGGCACTACTAGAGGAACACCTTATCAAGGTAAACGTGATGTGAAGAAGGGTGTGCCAGAAGAGCCGCGACAGTTTGTAAAGTTTTTGGTTTACCAGAGACGTGTTGTTGAATATTGGGTTTTTTAAGTGATTTTTCGAGAAATCTAAAACCTTTGCGTTGATTGCCGGGGATTTGAAAAAAAAAAGCTGTTCCGAAGTGAGCCGAAGAAGCTTTTCATTAACAACGTTCCATACCCTAACATGATTTACATGCATCGCATCAGCTACTGCTCGAGTACTTACTGATGGGTTATCTTCAAATCGCTGAAGCACTTCTTCCTCAAAATCCGGGATTCGGATGTTCCTTTGCGCGCCATTATTTTGGCGTTTTATTTTAACGGAGCCAGTCTCCCTGAGCCGTTGATTGACCCTTTCAAAAAGTGTGTGAGCTGGGATTCGCCTTTCGGGAAACCGCCCTTCATATAGTCGAGAAGCAGCTCTACCATTACATCGAACTTCCCTATAAATTAAAAGCATATCGGCGTATTCGGCAAAAGTGTAATCTTCCATTACTTAACCGTAATAAAAAGGAAATTAATATCATGTAAAAAATACTGACAGTGACAAATTTAAAAAATACTGACAGTGGCAATGAATTAGCATTATTATTATTATTAAAATAATTAATTCAGGTGCTGTATCTTAGTTTGGTTTTAGTAAATTTCCACAAAAACATTGATACTTACCGACTTTTACTAAGAGCACCTTTTTTATCTAAAAAGCATAGGAACATCATAATCTAATGCCCAAACGGGCAGATTATAAAGTCTTAAAGAAATGGGCCTAAATTTACCAAATACCCCCTGATTCTGAAGCCCCTGGTAAATTTTTTTTTTATTTAGTAGATTCAAAAGAATAAACATACTACCGATAATTTACCTCCCAAAATTGGTTGCGGTAGCTAAAGTAGTTCCGGAGCTATTAAAAAAAAACTAGTTTTTAAAGATAATTTTCAAAGAGCTCTAGCTCCCTGAGGAAGCTTTTCCGAACCCATGTTTATATGAACTTTTGTTTTTCTTTTGACGTTTTCTATTTGCCCTAGAAGTTTGTAACATGATCAACGGAACACCCTGTATATACAAGTAGTTTGATTATTCTTGGGAATCGGTCTCTTTAAATTTATAAATAAAAATCCTTTATTCTAATTAAAGAACCTATATATTTCGCCAGTAATTTGTAGCTTCTTCAGGAGGAAAGCTGAAATACAAAGAAAAATAATACACACTATTAAAATGTCCAAAATGTGGAAATTAAAATTTTACATTAAGAGACATATACATTCAAAAAAAAAGGACTATTAGAAGTTAACGTTACATCTTAACGGTTACAATTATAATAAAATAAAACGACTGTGTTTTCGCTGATAACAATATTATATACGAGGTTGTTTTTTTTATTTTTTAATAGATACGAGGTTAGTTATAAAAGTTATACTATGAAGCAAAAGATAGGTATTATTATTATTTTAATAAATTGCAATATATCACACTCAGTTGGTCTATGTCAGATCTAGAATTAATCGATTTCTTCTCATTGTTGATATTGTTCATTGTTGAAAATATATAATAACATTTCATCATAACAAAAATTTTTTTTTACAATTTTCTTATGGTATCGGTTCTGATGAGGGCTATTGTTGAAATAAATGCCTTTTTTATGTTACCACCAAGCTTTCAAAAATGTTTATTTTCTTCTTCAGAGCTAAAAATTTATAGTAGAAATAATATATAATTATTTTTATAAGTTTCATAAATAAATACACTTAGACAACTAGTTAAGTAATATATTTGATATTTATCTAGAAGGAAGTGTTAACTCTTTGAATCTTAACAAACCTAAATTCAGAACAAAAACAACTGCCTGGAAAAAATAGAAATAATCAATTGGTTGTTCCAGGCAGTTGAATCTTGGAATTGCTAAGGAAATTGTTATATTATTACTAGTATAAAACTATACTAGTAGTGATCTACCTAATATTAACTATTAATTAATTTACCACACTGTCGGAAATTTAAAAAAAATATATGTCCGTTAAAATTAAAAATGTTTAAAAATTGAGGTTCAACTGCCTGAAGTCAGCTGCAAAACTGCCTGGAATAATAAAGGAATAAAGAATTTATTCTTCATCCTAGGTCATTAGCTTACTCAACAACCTGGAATTAGAACAAAATGCGTTTTCCACATTCTGTATTTGTTACAGCCCGATAGGTTATAGGCGAATAGTATTTGTATTATCTCATTAAAGTTTTACTCCATTTAATGCAATAATGGTTTTTTAATCAATACTTAGAGTTTGTACAATGGCAATTCGTTATAAGTATACTTACAACTATATATTTAATTAAGAAAGTCTACTATGATCTTTGTTGAGTTATTTAGAAAAAAGACTACATTTTGTTCGATTTTTATAGTTTTTAAAAAAGTTAAATTTAAACCGAAGTAGAGCTAAACTGACTGCGTGTCTATTGTTGGCTAAATGAGATATGAACCGCTATAAAAAGTTTAAAAATTATCATGGCATACCGGAGACCGTTTTTTTTTTAATTAATATAATGGTATCTGTTTGTACTTTATGCTATTGAATATTATTTGAAATACTAAGTGTCACTAATTAGTGACTATGTTTTTGAAACAATGAATAAATATTGCTATTTTATTTTTGCTATTAAAACCAAGGACAGACCATCCATCGGTTTAATAACAGGTTAAATAACAAAATTATTAATCTAGAAATTTCCGTTACTATCTTTCTATTTAAAAAGTTGCATCATAACTTAAATTTAACTAAACATAAACTTAGATAATTTCCTATCTCTGAAAATATTTTATCTGAATTTGAAAATAGACAACATATTACATCGGAAAGGCATTTTAATAAAATTAAACAAAATAATATCAATAAATTTAACATATTGAAACATAACTTAGCAATTAATGTTCAGGAAAATTGGTTAAAAAATTTGTCAGAGGTGGCGATTCCTGATGAGATTAGTAAGTTTCTTTCTTTGGGCTGAAAATTTAGTCTCTCTCCCAGTATCAATGATGTGTCGATAAAAAATTTTTTAGCTGACTTGAAAATATTATTTCACACAAACCTATTAAACAAAAAAAAAACATTTTAAAAGCGCAATACACAAATATACTAACAAATTTTTTAAATACACCTGCAGAACAAAACTATCTAGATGTATTATATAAAAAAACAAAAAAAAATTTAAAGATCATGAAAAGTTGATTATTTCAAGGGCTGATAAAGGCAATGTCATTGTTGTTATAACAAAAGAGTCATATATGGAAAAATCAAATCTAATTTTGTCTAATCAGACCCCCAGCTACCCAGAGATCCAACCAACATCGTCCATTAGAAAGCCAATAAACTAATAACAAATCTAAAGAATCAAGGACAATTGACGGAAGAGATGAATAAGCTAAAAATCTAAGATTTTACAAACAAACCTCACCTAAATTTTATGGCTTACCAAAAATTCATAAACCTCAACTTGCTCTTAAAACCCATAATCTCTTCTATCGATGCTCCGAACAGCACATTGGCAAAGTTTTTAACTGATATACTGGAACAATCATATAATAGGAATAACGATTATTATATAAAACATACTTTAAATTTTGCCAATTTCATCAATGATAAACAATTATGTACTTGTAAGTCTAGATGTTGTATCATATATTTAGCGATATTCCTTACGAATTAGCAGAGATTAGTATCAGAGAACATTGGAAAGTAATTTCTGTAAACACAAGCTAGTATCAGTCTTATTAATTTTTTAACTATTTTAAACTAATTAATAAATTTTCAGGCACGGCAAATACGCCGTTTAACAGCATGAACCCCGAAACGATCCAAAGGGTGGCCCAAAACCTGCCCAGTCACATGTTACAAAGTCTCTCCGCGGTGGCGAATCAAACGCCTCACTACCCTCACACCCCCGGCGGCGGTTACGGTGGGAATTACATCAACACCCCGTATACGCCCAGCGGCCAGACGCCTTTTATGACCCCCTATCAGACTCCGCATTCTCAACAAACTCCCAGGCAAGTATTTTTTCATCAATAAGATATGCATTTGAAATTAGAATGTAGAAAATCAAGAATTATTCAGAATTCTTAAGTTAAATGTTGTATAGGTATGGACAATCGACTCCGTCTCCTTTACCGATGCTACCTCCCAGATCGACGCCGGTACCTTACTCCAGGGGCGGCGGCGGGCCGCCCAACTACCCGCCCAATAATACGGAACAGACCGATTGGGAAAAGGCGGCGGCCGCATGGGCGGCCAGAAGTAGCAGAAGTAAGCCCATAAGTTCTTTATTATTTGATATATTTTTATTTAAATAACACAAAATTTATTTATTTTTTTCAAAACTATCATAAATTACGATAACATTTTAGAAGCTCAAACAATTAATACTTAATAATGTTTCGTACAATTATCATTTGATACTCCCACCTTATCACTATCTGGATTTCTGCAAATATTCTGCTATAAAATGCCAACAAAACTCAGAGACTGTATGTTAGTACTGATCATTCTGCTATCGATAGTGTTTGTGTCTTGGGAATAAATATTGATTATCGGTTAAGCTGGAGCCCGCTCTCTTTTAAATACGCTACTGAGTACTGAGAAATAATAACATGTTGAAAAGTGAACATTTTCAGTTTCAGGAACAAAAGTAGTTGGAATATTTCTGTTTGTGGCTTTACAAGTTTTAGAAAAAAAGTGATACAGGGTCGCGAAAACCGCAAAGCTATATCTTAAAAAATAACAGAGATACCTTGCAATCTCATACAAAATGGGACACAGTGTACATTCTCTTTATGTAATGAATATTGAAGATGATATTGTAAATAACCCCAACAGACTTTGAAATTTTGTTAAGGGCCAGAAACCTACAGAGTATTTCAAAATTAATTTTCATTAAAATTTCAAAATTAATATTATACATATATTTTAAGGGCGTATTCCTGAGGTCAAAATAAGACTTTTTTTTCCTATAAACATGGGTCCTAAAATACACCCCCTTCAAGCTACAGCCATCGCAAGAAGTGTAAAAAAAATCGATTTTTTAAAACTGTGTCTACAGTTTTGCATCAAATTTAACGAAATTTGGAGTACCCCCGTTATTTTAGGCGGTCTATTTACTCTTTATCTTAGAAAAGGCGTAAAACTAATTTTAAGTGAGATGTTTGCACACTTTTGACGACCAAAATTTTATGTGTACATACATTTTTTTTTAAATTAAGCTACACCAGAATATGGGTCATACAAAAATTTAAATTTTTGGTCTCTTACATTTTTTTCATACGACTATTAGTTTTTGAGAAAATCGCCGGTGAATAAAAGGATAGCAATATCGTAAATTAAAAATCAAAGAAAAAATTTAGGAAGTATTAAAACTAATAATAGTTTTGTGATAATATTTTTTTTCATTATTAAAACAATTATTAAATTGTTCTATAAAAATGGTGATTCTCCTGTGTCAACGTTTAGAGCTGATTACCGTCGACATAATCGTCCTACAGAGCAAAAAATTTCGAACACAGTAAGAATATTTGAAGAGACTGGATCGGTTACTGATATTGTAAGGCACGTGCCGTCATCACCGTAACGTTCGTTCAGCTGCAAATATCGCTGCTGTGGCTCAAAGTATGGAGGAAGACCCAAATTTGTCAGTTCCTCGGCGTGCTCAAAATTTGGGTGGTTTGTCTTACAGCTCAATGTGGCGAGTTTTGCATTTGGATTTACAGCTCCATCCGTACAAACTCCAACTCACTCAAGAACTTGAGCCTACAGACCATGGACAAGGCAGAACATTCGCAAATTGGGTGCTTGAACAACAAGCTGCTGCTGATGCTCGTTTTTCGAGCAGAATTTTCTTCAGTGATGAGGCTCATTTTACGCTGTGTGAATCTGAAAATCCCCAGGTGATCGTAGAAAGGCTTTTGCATCCCGAAAAAGTGACTGTATGGTGTGCATTATGGTCTGGTGGTGTCATTGGTTCGTATTTTTTTTGAAAACAATCGTGGGAGAGCCTTAACAGTAAACTCTGAGCGGTATGGAAGCATGTTGACCAATTATTTTTGGAGAGAAATCGAAGAAGAAGATCTGGAAGACATGTGGTTCCAACAGGACGGGGCCACAAGTCACACAACACAGGCCAACCGAGCTCTTTTGCCAGAGAAGTTTCCAGGACGTTTAATTTCAAGATTAGGTGATATCTATTGGCCCCCAAGATCCTGTCATGTCACACCTTTGGATTTTTTTTGTGGGGCTATGCGAAAGATCGTGTCTACGCCAATAACCCTCAAACTCTTCAACAACTTAAAGCCAACATTCGTGAAGTTCTAGCCGAGATATCACCTGAAATGTGCCGAAAAAAGGATTGAAGTTTGTCAGAGGTCCCGCGGTGGACATTTAAATGATATTATGTTTCACATATAATGGAATGATTCAATCTTTAAAACAAAATAAAAATTTCGTCTCCATCTGAATATAAACTCCTGGACAAAATTATCGCACCACTAATTATTTTGTCAAGAAAATTTAAATAAAAATAAATATCAGTTAAAACAGTTATAATTGGTGCAATTGCCTGGAAAAAATAAAAAAAATATTTTGACCTACCTGAAACTTTTTTTTAATTCCAGGCATTTGAAGTGAGTTTTTTCTTGTAAAATTTACTTTAAAAAATATATCTCGAGGGAAAAAAACCGTCTTTTTTAATTTTTTTTTTCTTAAAGGCACTTAAAGTCATTTTTTCATATAGGATCTCATAAGAGTGATAATTTTTATTTTTTTCCAGGCACTTGAAGCTATTTTCAGGCAATTTAGTGGAATTTCTTGTTTCTTTTAGACTACCAAGGCAGTTTTTGAAAATCTCTTTTTTTTTAAAGATAAAACTGCTTCGATTGCCTGGAAAAAGTAAGAAATGACTTTGAAATACGTGCCACTTTTATTTATTTCAGGCAATTGAGGTTCAAGTCTGTTTTTGCACAATTGAGTTTAAAACTTAGCAATTTGGAAGGAAAAAAAACATGTTCAGAGTGTAATGGCTTTAAAGAAAATAAATTTAATCTCAGGCAGTAGAAGCTATTTTTTTATTGAAAATTATGGTCAGAAGTAAAGAAACATAATTTTTAGTTCAGTGTAATTTTTTTTCCAGGCACTAATTTTTTAGTTTTTCAGGTAGCCAAGGTAACTTTTTAAATAATTTTTCTCATGGAAAAAACCACTGCAATTGCCTAGAAAAAATGAAAAATTACTTTGACTTACCTGATTTGTTTTTATTTTAGGCACTTGAAGTCAGTTTTCTTGCAAATTCGATTTTAAAAAAGTCACATAGGAAAAACAGTCTTCAGGCAGTTTAAAGTAAATTTTTGGTGAAATTTTTATTTCTTTCAAGCAGTCTGGTCAATTTATGAAAATCACTTTTTTTCTTAGATAAAATTGATGCAATTGCTTGGAAAAAGTAAGAAATTATTCCTGCCTGAATTTTTGTTGGTTTTTACTTTAGATAGTTAAAAAGTCATTTCTTAATTATTGCAAACAATTTAAGTTATTGCAAGCATTAGTTTATAAAGTAGTTTATAAACATAATTTTAGGCAGTCCAAACAATTTTTTTAAAGTTAAAAAATTACACTACATAGCGTTTCTTTCAATTTCTTTCAGACAGTCAAGGCAATTTTTGACAATAACTTTTCTTGGACAAAAAGTAAAAAATAAAACAAATATATTTTTTTAATATTATTATTTAAAACAATCCTCTTGTTTCTCGACTGATTTTTTTTTTCGTGATTTTTGTTCAACTTATTTAAGAAAATTCCTAAAATATATCTCCGTTTTTTATTGCTTGGAAATTTGGTACTGAAATATGACCTGAATTAAAATAGTCCAAAAATATATCAACTACCCAACGATTAATTTCAAATCTTTCTTAGCTACATTGGAAAATTAAAACCATTGCTTTTTAACTGCTTAAGATGATTATTATTGTTTTTCCAATAAATGACATGAAAAAGTAAAAAATGGTTTTAAATAAACTCCTGGACAAAATTTTGTCAAGAAAATTTAAATAAAAATAAATATCAGTTAAAACAGTTATAATATCTTTTCTTGTATAAAAAGCAGAACTGGACAAAAACAATGTTTATGCTTTATCATGGAACATGCTGCTCGTGAGGAGTGAGAATACATCCGCAGGAAAGTTTTCATAATTTGATACGAGGAATGCTGCGAAGACTTCAAGCGGTTATTGCAGCTAGAGGTGGCAATACACGTTATTAAGAATTCATTATGGGTCTATTGTTTTATTTTTGTATCAAAATTGAAGTTAGTGAAAATCGATGCTTTTCCTTGTAGATATTGAATTTAGTTACTTAAATCTCGTTTTGTTAATATAATTGTTTTTGTTAATTAATTTTGCAACGATCATAATCTCACCATAAAACATATTTTTGCACATTGCAATAGACTGCATACATTTAAAATAAAACACAATTTACCAATCACCACTAACCTAAAACATATACTTGAACCAAACAAAGAAAATATAAAGAATATAATAGAATTCTTAAAAGAAGTAAATCTATATAATAAAATATAAAAAAAAAAAGGACAGGGCGCTAAATGGCCTCAGATGCTGATGCGCCTTTACAAACCTAAATTCTCTCTCTCTTGTTAATTAATAATGCATAGTTAAAAATGCTTATAAGTTTGCTTATTTTTTTATCTTTATTAAAAAAAATCTCTAAAAATCAAGTGGGGCGATAATTTTGTCCAGGAGTTTATATTGTGTGTTTTATTTAACTTTACTTTCCCAAGCATAAAATGGATAATCCGTTAGTGTCATTCGATTTATTAGAAGTAGCAACGAAGTCATTGAGTACATTTGCTTATAAACATTTTATTTGCTAAATAATAACATTTTTAGGCTCGTCAAATACTCCGAGAAGCGACATGGGCCGTAATACGCCCCGCGGTTCAATCGGGGGGCAACGGACGCCCCGCTTCGACGACGTCCACGCGGACCTGGAGCGCACCAAAATGAAAAACGTCGGCAAGAGTCCGAGATCGATGCGATCGACCCCGCGCACCAACATGTCGCCCCACAGCATGTCCTTGGGCAACGCCACGCCCCTCTACGACGAAAATATTTAAGAAATCGCTGTGTTTTTGGCCTTGTAAATATATGCGGAAAGAGGAGGGAGTACACACGTTTTCGCCAAATTATTTATTATAATTTTATATATACTTTATTGGTTGGTTTTTTCATCTGATGCTGCTCCCAAGACTAGATAGGTATTGCACTATTAGTTTTATGTTTATAAATAAAGTTAATCGTTTTTTAAGGATAAAGTAGTATATTTTAAATCGTGTTATACTCAGTTATATTTCGGAAATGTAAGTCAAGTCAAAGTCAAAATATACTTTATTTGCTAAGTTTACAAACTTGTGCTAAAAGCTTCTTAATCCTAGAATTTTTAATACTAGTATTTATTTGGTTATACAGGATACGGAACCGATTTTGATTGTACATAGGAGCATATTTTATATAATCAAAGAAAAAAGAAGAAAAGAAAAGGCGAAAACCAACATAAAACAAGAATAATAAAAAAATAATAATAAAATAAACCTGATCAACAGATATATGTAATTAGTTTTAAATATTAAAATGAGTCGTTAAAATACTCTTCAATGCTGTAGTAAGCTTTTGGTAAGATTAATTTCTTTACTTCTCTCCTAAACTTTTTAAGGTCTGTAACAGTCCTAATCGAAAAAGGAACATGATTAAATATTTTACGACTAATAAATGAGTCCTCTAGATGCAAAATCAGATATATCACTTTGAAATAAAACTGAGATAATTGCAAAAAACTGCCATTTATTTATAAACAATACATATTATTGGCCTAATATTATTGGACCAACCGAAAGGTAATGGGTTCCTAATAAAATATAGCAAAGAAATAATGATTTTTTTCTTCTTTTTAATGATAATTTTAAACACTTATTTAAAAAAATGCTGTGGATATAACTGATTTTAAAACTTAGGCCAGGATTTATCTGTTTTTGAATTTTTAAGTACTGTTTAATAAGAGACATTATTTCTTTAAAAAAAATTTCTATTATTTTTTTTTTAATAAAAAAAAAGTGTCAAATTGACAAATTTTTCCAAAAAATCAAATAATAATATTAGTTGGAATGTTTTCTTAAAATGTATTACACAAATCTATTGTCGTCTTCTTGAGGCTCACACAGGACTTCTTCTTCCTGGACCATTTCTTCTTGTTCTGCAGTTAAGTTACCAACTCTGTTCAAAACATCTTTGTAGTACTAAAATAACTGCTTCTTCCTTCCAGTTTGCGCCGAAGTGTCCGATGAGGAGTTCGTCAACATTTTAAATTTTTTCTGGCTTTAAGTTTGGACAATATATGTTCATTTCAGGAGGATTAACAGTCATCAGTGTTTTTCCTTTTTTACATATACCTTGTGCTTTACTAACGGAGTGTCTATAAAATGACTCTCCTTTAACAATGACATTCCCTGATTGGTTTTTTTGTAAATAATTTACGTTTACATGAATTTATTTTAAAATGTAGTGACGAAGTCGATTTTATGTTAAGTTTGACTTGTTCCTGCCAATCAAAAACCTTCCAGTCTGTTCCCAGGATTTGCACGACACCAAATTCCTCAAATATTTCATGGTACTTCTCTGGGATAATAATGGTCTCCTCCTCGCGTACCCTCTTCTAAATATTTGCGAAAACCTGGTCAGGTGGTATGTATGAGTGGCCCGTCACTGGGAATATTAACTTATAAATATACTTATTAATATACTTTATTGGTTGGTTTTTTCATCTGATGCTGCTCCCAAGACTAGATAGGTATTGCACTATTAGTTTTATGTTTATAAATAAAGTTAATCTTTTTTTAAGGATAAAGTAGTTCTTATTTTAAATCGTGATATACTCGGTTATATTTCGGAAATGTATATATTTCAAAATATACTTTATTTGCTAAGTTTACAAACTTGTGCTAAAAGCTTCCTAATACTAGTATTTATTTGGTTATACAGGATCCAGAACCGATTTTGATTGTACATAAAGGCATATTTTATATAATCCAAGAAAAAACCAAAAAAGAAGAAAAGAGAAGGCGAAAACCAACATAAAACAAGAATAATAAAAAAAAAATAATAATAAAATAAACCTGATCAACAGATATATAATTAGTTTTAAATATTAAAATGAGTTGTTAAAATACTCTTCAATGCTGTAGTTGTGGTATAATAGTGACAATCCGGCAACACCGAGTGTACGGAGGACAGACCGCAAGAGGGAGAACGTGAATTGGCAGTTTTTGGGCAGCCTTGAGCAGGGACTTAACTGGGTGAAATAGGTAAGTGTGAATTACCCCTTTAACCTGTGTCCTACCTATCATAACAGTAGTAAGCTTTTGGTAAGATTAATTTCTTTAGTTCTCTCCTAAACTTTTTAAGGTCTATAACAGCCCTAATCGAAAAAGGAACATGATTAAATATTTTGCCACTAATAAATATAAGAGAGTTTCTCGTAAGTTAGGAGGTGGGGATTGGAAGAGATAAGTTGCCCACTTGACGAGTATTATGACTGGTGCAGGATGGTGGACTTACGGACTTATGTATGAGGGTTGCAGTTTCCAATATAAACAGCGAGAAAACTGTTAAAATTCTTTCAGCTACAAAAAGAGGCTTGCAAGAGACTCTCAGACCAACACCACACCGTGACCGGCGGTCAGTGTCCGTATCCATCCCGTATATAACGTCCACCAAAACGAAGGAATCCGGTCGATACGTGCAGCACCAGTTCATTCTCGCATGCCTTTCAGTGTTGGTTGGAATTGGATTAAAAAAAAATAGATATTGCTATTAGAAAATTAATTGTCAGACAATTGGCAATAATTGCGATAATTTTGGACGAGGAAGAAGGAGAAATCCCAAAAAAAACTCGACGCTACTGGATTCACGATTCACGACGAAAGAACGAAAAACCGAAGGAGAATATTGGACATTATTCAGGCACTTGGTTGATGACGAGGAGAAGTTTTTTCAGTATTTCCGAATGTCTACATTCCAATTTAACGTGTTACTGAAAAGAATTGAAAATGACACTGTCAGGAGAAACACCAACTTTAGAGAATGTCTATCATCTAAAGAAAAACTTGCTGTGTGGTTACGGTAAGTACAATAATTCGTTTAATATATATATTTTAATTTCAGACAAAAGCTACAAAATTTACTTCTAAAAATTAAGTCTTATAAAATCGAAATAAGACGAGGTTTTTTTCTATCCTAGGTTGGTCTTTACAAATCCAAAATATCGTTAGTAGACGTATCCCAAGTCTGTCATATCTTTTCTCACAGTATCCATATATTTCGGGTGTTGTAGATTATATAAAAACAACGTGCACAGAGCGTGCCAGCACCCGCAAAATATTCCCGCCGACAAATTGCTGTCGCTCCGTGCCTAGTACGGGACGGTGTTGGGCGATAATGGAACGATCTAGTGGGAGTAGTGTCATACTTTTCAATATAAAGAATATTTTTTTGCCTGAAACGTTCTTAGCACGGTCATGGCATGGTCCCACTCTTTAATTTTGTGTAGGTCCTATACTATGAGAGATCTGACTACTTTTTGATCTTTGTTATGCCACAGAATTATAGTATCATCGGCAAACTGAACCACTAGTCCATGCGGTGATAGAGAGCTCAAGTCATTAACGTATAATAAAAATAAAATAGGACCTAACACTGACCCTTGAGGCTCACCAGATTTAAGGTGTGCTATCCCTGACGAAAATCCAGATGCAACCACCCTCTGGGTGCGGCCAGACAGGTATGACTTCAACCACCCCAAAGCCACTCCCCTAAATCCATAAAAATCAAGCTTTGACAGAAGTATTCCATGATCCACACAATCGAAGGCCTTGGACAGATCACAGAACACCGCTGCTGCAGCCTCCTTGGAGTTCATAGACAGATACACACTCCAAGAATCTGAAAATGGCATCCTGCGTGCCCTTAGATGACTGAAATCCATACTGATTTATTAGAGGACAGCACATTGTATTTGGTAAAAAAAGAGACAATTCTCTTTTTTGCAAGCCGCTCAAGAACCTTGGAGAGGGTAGATAAAATTGATATGGGACGGAAGTTATAGGGTCGGTCCAAGCTACCACCTTTATGAAGAGGGATAGTTATAGCTTCCTTTAAACAGAATGGGAACTCGCCCCGAAGAAATGACTGATGATTGATTGCCCGAACGAAAGCACTTAAAGCGCTCGCAGGCAGAAGTGAAGAGATACCATCGGAACCCGAAGACCTATGATTCTTCAAGCACTGAATTGTTTCAAGGACCTCGATGGCATCTACAAAGTGGAAAAAGAATGATTGGTTCATAGCATTCCGATTAAGATACTGCAATGGATCGCCGTCACTGGGAACTCCTTCCAGTAACTTCTCAGCAATATAAAAAGATTAGAGATTAGAAGAGTTCGGTTCAACCAACCGCCGATGAGAAGACTGTTGGTTAAACATTCGTTAATGAATAACCAACTTTCCTTCTGTCTGTTACCGGACGACTCTAAGCGCTCATTGTAATACAGTTCCTCTCTGACTTTTATCAGATGCCTATAAATTTTCCGATAATCCTGAAAATAAGACCTGATGAATTGATTGTCAATAGATTTGCGAAGTCTTGCTAAGCATCGCAAATTTTGGGCAGATGTTTTTAGTCTCTTGGATTTACTTTATAAGATCGAAAATTTTGCATAACTTTTTTACTATTTAAGGTAGAGCCTTCATTTGAAAACTGGCGTCATAGAATTTTTTTATACTCTCACGAAAAACGCTGAAAATTTGAAGGTTTTTGAGAAAAAGTGAAATTTCTTGAAAGTTCAGCTTTTGCAAAACAAATTTATTAGATTTTAATTTTACGGTAAATTAGGTTTGACTAATAAGTGTTCCTGAAGCTTATTATTCCTGTTACTTTTTTATAGTAAATCTAACATGGTAAAAAACAGACGTTTCACTTTTACTCAAAATTTTCAATTTTTTAGAGCTTTTGGTAATTACATAAAAGATACTCCTTGACAAAGTGCACATGTGAGTATTCAAATGACAGCTCTGTCTTTAATAGCAAAAGAGTTATTATACATTTTCCCTAGGTACTATAATGAGTTAGACAAGAATATTATTATTAAATTAAGTATACTTACCCCATATAGTTTTGTAAGCAGGAGGAGGAAAGGGAATAAATAAAATTTTCCTATGTGATATTTAGTAAGTACCATTTATTGTATCCAATAGACTGTTAGGAATAGAACGCATTGAATCTTTATAGTTAAGTGGAGATTAAATAATAATTATAATAAAACATATTAATAAACTTGATTTTGTTGTTTTTTTAATTAATAAACGAATTTTCATTCAAACTGGTACGACCGTCTCCGGTTTGATCGGTCGGTGGTACCCACATGCTGTAGTTCTCCTTTAAGGCGTCTTCGGCGTAACCCTTGCGTTTCTCTATCTTTGTTTTGTGTTGTCTTTGTTCGTTCCTTTTCTGATTCTTCATCTTCTTTCTCTCGTCCTCGAATGGTCATCTGCAAATTTTACAACATTAAAGAAGAAGAAGTCAAATAATGATGGTACTCAGAAAGTACCATCAAATGGAAGCCTAAGTTGGGACAGAAGAATGTACTAATTTTGTTTAATGTACTAAGTAAATTTGACCTTGAAAGGTATTTTCAAGGTCACTCGAAGGTCGACACAAGGTAAGTAGTTGTAAGAAAAATTAGTGCAAGTGAGTTTGACCTCGCGGTTAATTTTCAAGGTCACTAGAAGGTCGAGACAAGGTAAGTAGTTCGTAGAAAATAAGTGCAAGTGAATATGACCTCGCGGTTAATTTTCAAGGTCACTAGAAGGTCGACACAAGGTGAGTGGTTGTTAGAAAAATTGGTGCAAGTGAGTTTGACCTCGCTGTTAATTTTCAAGGTCACTAGAAGGTCAAGACAAGGTAAGTAGTTCGTAGAAAATAAGTGCAAGTGAATATGACCTCACGGTTAATTTTCAAGGTCACTAGAAGGTCGACACAAGGTGAGTAGTTGTTAGAAAAATTGGTGCAAGTGAGTTTGACCTCGCGGTTAATTTTCAAGGTCACTAGAAGGTCGACACAAGGTGAGTGGTTGTTAGAAAAATTGGTGCAAGTGAGTTTGACCTCGCGGTTAATTTTCAAGGTCACTAGAAGGTCGAGACAAGATAAGTAGTTCGTAGAAAATAAGTGCAAGTGAATATGACCTCGCGGTTAATTTTCAAGGTCACTAGAAGGTCGACACAAGGTGAGTAGTTGTTAGAAAAATTGGTGCAAGTGAGTTTGACCTCGCGGTTAATTTTCAAGGTCACTAGAAGGTCGAGACAAGGTAAGTAGTTCGTAGAAAATAAGTACAACTGAATTTGACCTCGCGGTTAATTTTCAAGGTCACTAGAAGGTCGACACAAGGTGAGTGGTTGTTAGAAAAATTGGTGCAAGTGAGTTTGACCTCGCGGTTAATTTTCAAGGTCACTAGAAGGTCAAGACAAGGTAAGTAGTTCGTAGAAAATAAGTGCAAGTGAATATGACCTCGCGGTTAATTTTCAAGGTCACTAGAAGGTCGACACAAGGTGAGTAGTTGTTAGAAAAATTGGTGCAAGTGAGTTTGACCTCGCGGTTAATTTTCAAGGTCACTAGAAGGTCGACACAAGGTGAGTGGTTGTTAGAAAAATTGGTGCAAGTGAGTTTGACCTCGCGGTTAATTTTCAAGGTCACTAGAAGGTCGAGACAAGGTAAGTAGTTCGTAGAAAATAAGTACAACTGAATTTGACCTCGCGGTTAATTTTCAAGGTCACTAGAAGGTCGACACAAGGTGAGTGGTTGTTAGAAAAATTGGTGCAAGTGAGTTTGACCTCGCGGTTAATTTTCAAGGTCACTAGAAGGTCAAGACAAGGTAAGTAGTTCGTAGAAAATAAGTGCAAGTGAATATGACCTCGCGGTTAATTTTCAAGGTCACTAGAAGGTCGACACAAGGTGAGTAGTTGTTAGAAAAATTGGTGCAAGTGAGTTTGACCTCGCGGTTAATTTTCAAGGTCACTAGAAGGTCGAGACAAGGTAAGTAGTTGTTAGAAAAATTGGTGCAAGTGAGTTTGACCTCGCGGTTAATTTTCAAGGTCACTAGAAGGTCAAGACAAGGTAAGTAGTTCGTAGAAAATAAGTACAACTGAATTTGACCTCGCGGTTAATTTTCAAGGTCACTAGAAGGTCGACACAAGGTGAGTGGTTGTTAGAAAAATTGGTGCAAGTGAGTTTGACCTCGCGGTTAATTTTCAAGTTCACTAGAAGGTCAAGACAAGGTAAGTAGTTCGTAGAAAATAAGTGCAAGTGAATATGACCTCGCGGTTAATTTTCAAGGTCACTAGAAGGTCGACACAAGGTGAGTAGTTGTTAGAAAAATTGGTGCAAGTGAGTTTGACCTCGCGGTTAATTTTCAAGGTCACTAGAAGGTCGACACAAGGTGAGTGGTTGTTAGAAAAATTGGTGCAAGTGAGTTTGACCTCGCGGTTAATTTTCAAGGTCACAAGAAGGTCGAGATAAGTTAAGTAGTTCGTAGAAAATAAGTACAACTGAATTTGACCTCGCGGTTAATTTTCAAGGTCACTAGAAGGTCGACACAAGGTGAGTGGTTGTTAGAAAAATTGGTGCAAGTGAGTTTGACCTCGCGGTTAATTTTCAAGGTCACTAGAAGGTCAAGACAAGGTAAGTAGTTCGTAGAAAATAAGTGCAAGTGAATATGACCTCGCGGTTAATTTTCAAGGTCACTAGAAGGTCGACACAAGGTGAGTAGTTGTTAGAAAAATTGGTGCAAGTGAGTTTGACCTCGCGGTTAATTTTCAAGGTCACTAGAAGGTCGACACAAGGTGAGTGGTTGTTAGAAAAATTGGTGCAAGTGAGTTTGACCTCGCGGTTAATTTTCAAGGTTACTAGAAGGTCGACACAAGGTGAGTAGTTCGTAGAAAATAAGTGCAAGTGAATATGACCTCGCGGTTAATTTTCAAGGTCACTAGAAGGTCGACACAAGGTGAGTAGTTGTTAGAAAAATTGGTGCAAGTGAGTTTGACCTCGCGGTTAATTTTCAAGGTCACTAGAAGGTCGAGACAAGGTAAGTAGTTCGTAGAAAATAAGTGCAAGTGAATATGACCTCGCGGTTAATTTTCAAGGTCACTAGAAGGTCGACACAAGGTGAGTAGTTGTTAGAAAAATTGGTGCAAGTGAGTTTGACCTCGCGGTTAATTTTCAAGGTCACTAGAAGGTCGAGACAAGGTAAGTAGTTCGTAGAAAATAAGTGCAAGTGAATATGACCTCGCGGTTAATTTTCAAGGTCACTAGAAGGTCGACACAAGGTGAGTAGTTGTTAGAAAAATTGGTGCAAGTGAGTTTGACCTCGCGGTTAATTTTCAAGGTCACTAGAAGGTCGACACAAGGTAAGTAGTTGTTAGAAAAATTGGTGCAAGTGAGTTTGACCTCGCGGTTAATTTTCAAGGTCACTAGAAGGTCGAGACAAGGTAAGTAGTTCGTAGAAAATAAGTGCAAGTGAATATGACCTCGCGGTTAATTTTCAAGGTCACTAGAAGGTCGACACAAGGTGAGTAGTTGTTAGAAAAATTGGTGCAAGTGAGTTTGACCTCGCGGTTAATTTTCAAGGTCACTAGAAGGTCGAGACAAGGTAAGTAGTTCGTAGAAAATAAGTGCAAGTGAATATGACCTCGCGGTTAATTTTCAAGGTCACTAGAAGGTCGACACAAGGTGAGTAGTTGTTAGAAAAATTGGTGCAAGTGAGTTTGACCTCGCGGTTAATTTTCAAGGTCACTAGAAGGTCGAGACAAGGTAAGTAGTTCGTAGAAAATAAGTGCAAGTGAATATGACCTCGCGGTTAATTTTCAAGGTCACTAGAAGGTCGACACAAGGTGAGTAGTTGTTAGAAAAATTGGTGCAAGTGAGTTTGACCTCGCGGTTAATTTTCAAGGTCACTAGAAGGTCGACACAAGGTAAGTAGTTGTTAGAAAAATTGGTGCAAGTGAGTTTGACCTCGCGGTTAATTTTCAAGGTCACTAGAAGGTCGAGACAAGGTAAGTAGTTCGTAGAAAATAAGTGCAAGTGAATATGACCTCGCGGTTAATTTTCAAGGTCACTAGAAGGTCGACACAAGGTGAGTAGTTGTTAGAAAAATTGGTGCAAGTGAGTTTGACCTCGCGGTTAATTTTCAAGGTTACTAGAAGGTCGACACAAGGTGAGTAGTTGTTAGAAAAATTGGTGCAAGTGAGTTTGACCTCGCGGTTAATTTTCAAGGTTACTAGAAGGTCGACACAAGGTGAGTAGTTGTTAGAAAAATTGGTGCAAGTGAGTTTGACCTCGCGGTTAATTTTCAAGGTCACTAGAAGGTCGAGACAAGGTAAGTAGTTCGTAGAAAATAAGTGCAAGTGAATATGACCTCGCGGATAATTTTCAAGGTCACTAGAAGGTCGAGACAAGATAAGTAGTTCGTAGAAAATAAGTTCACGTGAATATGACCTCGCGGTTAATTTTCAAGGTCACTAGAAGGTCGACACAAGGTAAGTAGTTGTTAGAAAAATTGGTGCAAGTGAGTTTGACCTCGCGGTTAATTTTCAAGGTCACTAGAAGGTCGACACAAGGTAAGTAGTTCGTAGAAAATAAGTGCAAGTGAATATGACCTCGCGGTTAATTTTCAAGGTCACTAGAAGGTCGACACAAGGTGAGTGGTTGTTAGAAAAATTGGTGCAAGTGAGTTTGACCTCGCGGTTAATTTTCAAGGTCACTAGAAGGTCGAGACAAGATAAGTAGTTCGTAGAAAATAAGTGCAAGTGAATATGACCTCGCGGTTAATTTTCAAGGTCACTAGAAGGTCGACACAAGGTGAGTGGTTGTTAGAAAAATTGGTGCAAGTGAGTTTGACTTCGCGGATGATTTTCAAGGTCACAAGAAGGTCGAGATAAGTTAAGTAGTTCGCATAAAATAAGTACAACTGAATTTGACCTCGCGGATAATTTTCAAGGTCACTAGAAGGTCGACACAAGGTGAGTGGTTGTTAGAAAAATTGGTGCAAGTGAGTTTGACCTCGCGGTTAATTTTCAAGGTCACTAGAAGGTCGACACAAGTTAAGTGGTTCGTAGAAAATAAGTACAAGTGAGGGTTACGCAGAGCTTTACTTCAGGTCTTATTGGTTTAGGACAGCAATATGAAGATATTGTCGTTATATCCTCTTGAATTGCACTCAAGATATAGTAGTACAAATCACATGATACTCTGAAAAAGGCCTTGAATAGCGTCTCACTATCGCTTAAGTAGCGTTAAAAAAAAATTTTCGTCTTCTTCGTCGTAAAGCAAAAGAATCGCAGCAATTTTACGACGAATAGCGTTCATCTTGATAAACTGTACTGCCTCAAACGATTTGCGCTGAACTAAAATGTCGCATAGTAAGAAAAAACAGTTGGCCGCAAACCCGCAATCTGCGTCGCGACAGTTCAACGCACGTCGTTATCGCATGTCGCAGTGTCGGAAAGTAAAACATCCGACCTGAGCAAGTGTCGCTAAGGGCAGATAGTCTTCAGCATCGCAATAATTTTGCTCAGCAAATTCTGAGCTACATCCACTTTTTTCTGAATCCAGCTTTGCCAAAACAGTTCTTAATTGTAGAGGAATTTACTTTATCCCATGCTGTTTTTATAAAATACAAAGCTTCTAACACATTAATAGACTTTGTAAACTCAGATAAGCTTTGGACATCGTAAATTTTTGTTAAAATATGTTTTAAAATCAAATGCCGATAATAAAATTTAAAGTTCTGTATAATACCTTGATCCAAGGGCTGACAAACTGACTGTTGTGTTTGGCGGTAAAAATATAATTTTCAGATCACAAGGATGAGAGCATGCATTGTCTAAAAATAAAAGAACTTGCCTTTTTTGGATTTCCATTTTCCGGTCGAATTCCAGTAACCACTCAGACATGATTTCTCGGGTCATCCATTCCTTTTTGTTGGATTTCCAAGTTGCCGGTAGAACGTTTTTTAAAGCACAGGGACGAGCCGCTTTCCCGATCACAATCAAATCGCATTTTTCACCGGCCATATTTGCACAGAATAAAATGGTTAGTTTATTTTTAAACAACTTTCCACCTACACATGTTTCTCCTTCTAAGGGACAGAGTTTTGTCGGGCAATGCGCGAAAAAAAAAAAAGTCCACTTTCATCTGCGTTGTACACGACTTCTGGTTTGTAGCCAAGCAACATGGACGGAAGTTTCTCCAGAAATTGTGACACATCAACTTGATTTACTGCAGCAGCTTCTATGCCAGATATGCATTTGAAACTCACACTATGTCTCTTGCGCCACCCGTCGGACGCACTGAAATTATTATAGCCCAAAGTAATGGCGATTTCTTTAGCTTTCGTTTTCACTAACGGCCCTGAGATTGGAATTTTCTTCTGACTTCTTCAACCACTCAAAACATGTTTTGTTTATAGCAAAACCTTCTTTTTTTTTTAAAAATCCGTCTTTTGATTTATTGCCATTTACTCCTGATATCTTCACTATTTTTGGCAATTTCAGCTGCTTGCGTTTTCCCAGTATTAAACCTCTTTGCCAAACGACGAACTGAAACACTTTCTCTGTCTAATACGTTAACAACTTCCATCTTTTCCTTTAACGAGAGCATCCTTTTTTTTGGTGCCATCTTACATTTACAATAATAAAATATCGCAATCAACTACGAATTCGCCTGAACTGAAGATAAACCTCAAGATTACATACTGTAAATGGGGAATCACCTAATATAAATCGGGGAATTAACGAATTTTATGTATGTAGATATGTACATTGCAATAAGCGGAACTAAAAATCGTCCGGGTATTAGAGTTTCGCGTACGCTTATGGGAGATTTTTTGATCACATACAGAAAAATCTAGTGTCCGCGTCCGTTTATAAGAGCGTCCGCTTATCGGAATGCATGCAAAACGATATGCTGAAATTCGGTTCCAGGAACTTTGTCCGGTTAAAAGAGATGTCCGCTTATACGAGCTGTCCGCAAGGAGAGCTTTCACTGTATTAGGTGCTTGACGTTGCTTTGTCACGTTGTTTTTTTTTTTAATTCCAATGCTCGTTACGTTTCAAGAGTAGTCATAAAAATATTGAACTGCATCGAAATAAAACAACCTTTTCACAAATAAATTAACACTTGATTTATTATTAATTTACCACTTGGGGACGTTTCACTTATAAATTAATAAGAAATAATTTAAATCGTGATTAAATACTTAAAATAGTAAAAATTGGCTAATTTGTACAGACAATATGCAGCGCTGACACGTGATCAAACTGTCGACCCTCGTACACATTGAAATACTACTGAAGATGATTTATGCGGATGTCATGAATGGGAAAATTGACAATACTTTGATAAGCTAAAACGTTATCCTGGATAGTAATTTTTTTTTTGAAAAACTCTGGTATTGTAATTTTCCTAGAAAAACACTGAACTGGTAACACTGGATTTACTTGGTGGAGGCTTCCAGGTAGGCGATGAGGTCTGCGCGCTCTTGCGGCTTTTTCAGGCCGGCGAACACCATTTTGGTTCCTGGGATGTACTTTTTGGGATTCTCCAAGTATTCGAAGAGAGTGTCTTTACCCCATGTGATACCTTGAATTAAAAAAAAAGTTCATATTTAATAATAATAATAATAATTTCTTTATTGCTTTCAAGATCTAATTAAAATAGACAATAGCAATGTCGCAAAACAAACAAAATTAAAATTTGATAACATCTACACAGTACATACTGTTAATAAAAATAGTAAGAACAAAAAGATAATGTTGGACATAATAATGGGTGCATTACCTTACCACTTGTATCTCAAGTATAAAGATAAATAAATTAGTAAACACACCCTTAATATTAATCATAATACACATTTAAAATTGTAAATCGAAACTATAGATACACTTGCCCAATAGATACCTTGCAGTGTCTTTCCTAAACTTCATGATATTTTTCTCTTGCCTTAGGGCGAGAGGTAATCTATTATATGTTTTAATAGTATCAAAGGCAGGAGATCTTTGAAAAAAGGCAGAGTGATGAGTTGGGACACTCAGTTCAGCTCTCCCCCTTGTCACAATAGACATACCCTCAGTATAATGATCTTCATTAGTTTGAAAAAGATGCATTTGTTTCTTTGCAAAAATAGCTAACATAAGAATGTACAGAGCTGGAAGAGTGAGTAGACCAAGCTTAGTAAAATAAGTCCTACAAAACGTTTGTGGTGTGAGTCTTATGATGCGTTTTTGTGCTATAAAGACTGACACGGCGTCAGTTGAAGATCCCCAAAACATCACACTATAAGTGATTAGAGATTGGACCGATGCATAGTAAAGTTGCTTCAGACAATTTAGGGAAAGCTCTTCTCGTAGACGCCTTAGTTTTTTGCCAAGAGTGTCTATGTGTGGGACCCATGTGAGACAGGAGTCAATTTGTATATCAAGGAATTTTAAGGAAGCTACCTCTTGAAGAGACTTTTTTTCAAACTTTACTAGTAGGGAATTTTGAGGTAAAGATTTGGAGAATGTCACTAGCCCGGTTTTATCAGCATTTAGCTTCAGAGCATGATTGTCACACCACTCCTGCATCCTCTCTACCACCTGAGAAGCTCTGACAGATAGTTCTTCAATCAGATGTTCTGACAAGATTATGGAAGTGTCATCAGCATATTGGTTGATAAAACACCCTGGAAAACACTCACTGAGACCATTTACATATAATATGAAAAGTACTGGGCCTAGAATTGAACCCTGAGGCACTCCCTGTACCACCAAGAATGACGCTGAGTAAACATATGTACCATTACCAGAGCCAAGGCAAACTGTTTGTTCCCTCTGATCTAAATAAGAGGCTATAAGTCTGGCACAGTCCATAATTTTCAAGGATTGACAGCAGTAGACCATGGTTGATTGTGTCGAATGCTTTCGATAAATCGAAAAAGAGTCCGGCAACTTTTTCTTTTTTGTCAACATTTTCAATCACAAAGGATATAAGCTTGAAAACTGGGTTGAATGATTGAGCCTAAAACCAGACTGGCTATCTGAAAGAATAGTTTGCCTTTTTAAAAAGTTCATAATTCGGATATAAATGACTCGCACAAAGATTTTTGATATTGAAAAAAGGAGAGATATTGGTCGATAGTTTTCTACATCCTGCTCATCACCCTTATTTTTAAAAATTGGAAGAACTTTCGCCTTTTTTAGTTTAGATGGAAAGATTCCCATGTGCAGACAGGCATTTATTATGTGAGCTAGAGGCACATTTATATGGTGACTAGCTTTTTTGAGTATGTTTATTGGTATTTCATCAAGACCAGCAGAGTATTTATTTGGCAAGGCCGATAGAATATGCTGAACTTCCTTTGAATCTGTGGGAAAGAGGAAAATAGTGGGGATGTGACTTCCTTTAGGCAATTGACCAGAAAATGAAGGAGTAAGAGATGAAGCATTAAATTTCTTCAAAAATATGTTGGCTATCTCATCCAAATTTTCAATAATTTCATTATTGCTAGAATTTAGGGTGACAGGTTTAGATGACTTTGACTTATTTGAGCATTGATTGAAAATAGTCCAAGCAGTTTTAGTTTTATTATTTGAACAGATAATCTTGTTTTTATTTAAAGAAGTTTTATAGTTAGAAATAATTTTTTTATATTCTTCTTTATATTGATTATAAGCTGCCTCACTATTTGTTTCCTTATACCATACATACAAATCTTTAATATGACTAGAATAATTTTTAATTTCAGAGTTTATCCATTTTTTATTAGGATCCTTTATTCTGTGGCTATTTAGAGGAAATGTTACATTAAAATAGTAATAGAAAATATTATAAAAGCAATCATATTTTAGATCGACTTCAGTGCAGTTATATACATCTTCCCAGGATTCATGTGTTAAAGGTCATTAAACTTCTTAATGTTGTTTTTTGTGTATGAATGTTTCTTTATAAATACTGGCTTTTTACTCTCTTTAGGTATTTCTATATGGAGTTTCTGACCATAATGATCTGATATATTTCCAAATGGTTATTAGAAAATGAAATAAAAAAGCCTATCATCCTTTTTATAGATGGTCACCGATCCCATATGACCATGGCTCTCAGTGAATTCTGTGAGCAAAATGACATCATACTTTATGGGCTTCCACCCAATACCACACACATCTTGCAACCCGCAGATGTCAGCGTCTTTAAGCCCATGAAGACAGAGTGGAAAACTACGGTCAGAAAGTGGCAAAATCGACTGGAAAATATTAATTCTTCAATAACAAAATTAAATTTCTGCCAAGTCTTTCAGGAATGTCTTAATAATATTAATATGACCCAGTATATCATCAATGGTTTCCGCAAGTGTGGCCTTTTTCCGTTAAACCCGAACAATGTTGATTACACGAAGTGTGTAAGAAACACTTTGGAGAATCACAATACTGATAGAACTACGCAGGATTTAGTAGAACCATCACTATCTTCCGACAATATTAAAGGTTCCAAACAGGTTTTGGGAGCAATTCGCGAAAAATTAGTTACGGTATTAACGTTGATGTAATTATGGAAGAGATTAAAATTCTGGAGCTAAGTATTCCTTCTACAGATGTGACCCTGCCGTATGACATTGTTGTGACTCACCAACAAGCATTACCCTCTTCCTCACATTACAGACGTCGTTCCAGATAATATAACTGGAACATATGTTAACATGGATAATATTGACATCATTCCTGTACAGAATATTATCTGTATGCCCATAGGCGATAAAGAAAAAGAGTTCTACGTCAAACCCAGGGATATCATGCCTAAAAAAACTTCTGATGAGGAAACAGATACAGAGTTCAACGTAGAGTCTCATCAGCAGGTGATACACCTGAGATACTTTCATCAACTTCCTATCATAATGAAAAGGACACAGGTTTGTAAAAAGCTACTTACTTTTTGTATTATTACGTTATATTCTTTTTTCTCTCTATTAGATACTAAGCTTAACGTAGAACCTTACGGAGATTACACCTGAAACATTGCTACTATTAATATTCTTATTTAATATACTTTTGTATTAGATACCGACTTAAACGTAGAGTCCCGGGAGGTAACACCTGAAACAGTACCAACGTCTCACGATGAAAAGAAAACAGTTTTGCAACATCAATTTAGTGAAGAATTAATACAAGAATCCCTTTTAGAAACTAACCAATCTCATGAGCAAAATCAAGGCTCGTTTCTTCGTCATTTGATGTATTCAGAACCTGTGACATATAAAAAGAAAGTCAGCAGCAATCTGTCGCATGGAGTAGACATTACGAGGAAAAGCATAGTGTTAAAAGAAAAAAGGCAGAGGAAATTGAAAAAAAGAATAGAATGTCCGCCCAAAAACTTCAATTAATAGAAAAAAAGAAAATCAATGTTAGAACGACCGCCAGACAAAGATACAATAAAAGAAATGTTAAAAAGGCAGACAATGTTCAAGACAGCACTCACGAAGGGGCTGAAAGGAAGGAAAAAACAAAATGTATTACTTGTAATGAAGATTGGAAACTTGGAAGAACATTGGATGTGATAAGTGCACAAATTGGTTTCACTTGCGATGCACAGAGTTTACTGGAATGACGTACATTGAAGCAGCATCACATGATTATATTTGTTTTTGTTGCTCTTAGTTTCTCTGCATGCACTCTTTTATAGCTTCATTTTTTTTGTTCCTTTTTTACCAAAAATTCATGGAATAACAATTTTAGTTCCTCCTACATTTTAAGGTATAATTTGTTGCTTTTATTTATTTATTTTTTGTTACTGTTTTAATGTGTAAAATTTTTATATTGATGTTTGGTTAATGTTAAAAATCCCTTAATAATTAGCTATAACTTTTAAAGTATCTAAATAAGAAAAATCTATTTCTGATAATCAGATTATCTAATTAATATAATATACAGATTTAAGCAAAACCGTTTTTTTTTTCTAATAAATAGGTATTAATAATAGTTTTATTATAAACTATAAAAACTTACAAGTAAAAAACTCAATGGCCGAAAAACGGTAAGACATGTGGACGAAAATAGAACGTATTGGTCGAAAACGGGTACAATTTTGGCCGACAACATCCGGCTTTTTGGATTCATTTTTCCGGATGTCCGAAAACCGGCAAAAGTGCGTAGGTATTTTGTATTTTTCTGTTATTTGTAAATTTTTGGGCATAGTTATACTTATTTTCAAAAAAAAAAAAGCAATTACTAAATACTATTATATCATCAAGAACAAAACTTGATTGACATATGAGCCGTTCAGCGGAAAAGTGGTCTAACTCCAGAAATTTAGAAAATTGATATTTTGCATCTGAATGAATTAAAAAATCACAGTAACATATTCCTTACTTTTTTGTACTTATTTATAATAACCCTGTACTAAAATTTCATATGATAAACATTTTTACTGATTGCGCCCATTAATTAATTTTTGCCGCCCAATGTCATTCTTCCGGTAAGTTTTTTTCAAAAACATAGCGGAAAAGTGGTATAACTTGGAGAGTTATATCACTTTTCCTCGTAAAAATTAACCAAATTTCACAAAACTGATGAACCAAAGAATTATTTTTCTTAGCTGTATAGTATGTTTACTATGATATCTATTACTGATAAAAGTGTTCAAAAAATATAGAGCTTGAAGAGCAAAACATTACTACTACTTATCTTACATACTAAACTTACAGTAAGGAGAGTGAGAACAAGTTATTAAACAAATTAATTTTCATCAGAATCGGATAATGGACCACTGTCAACAGCATCTTCTTTTGACAGTAAGTCCAGGAAGAACTGATGCTGAATCGGGGGAATTCACTGAAGAAGTTCTATCATATCTTTTTTCTTACCTACAGTAACTGATCTACACACTACATACCATAACACTAAAAAAACCTGACTAAACAAGAAAAAGCGAGTTTAATAGGACCTGGCGCGACATCAGAACAGCGTGGTGCCTTGACTTATACCACCATTCCAACGAAGGAATCCATTATGTTGAGAGGAATAACGTTAGGAAGCTCTTATCTTAGCTAAAGTTAAAATTTTCGATTGAATATATTAGACCAGTAGAAACATAATTAATGGTATAACTTAAAAATTAAAAAATACTGACATATACCACTTTTCCTCTGAGCGGCTCATATTCGTCAAGACGGTTGGGCTGCAAAGACAAAAAACCGTTAAACGGCCGAAAACAGGCGCATTCATCCTACTTTTGCTTAAAAACTACATGCTCAGTAGTGTCGGAAAATGGTTCGTCAAACCACTTGTTATAATTTAAAAACTGGCATTTATATCTTTGGCTGTAGTTTTTACAAAGATGTCTATGCACTTCCTGCTAGCCAAGTGAAAGTATTTTTTTGCCTAATGTATCCCATGTGATTTAAATAGTTGAGATCTTCTGTAGAGCATTTTATTCTCTATAAAATCAATGTTTATATCTCCACAAAAAAACCTCAACACAATATCTTTGAAATTTCAATACAGCAAATGTACCTCTAGCAATGATCCTTAAACCCTTGCATTAAAATGCAAATATCCTGCTCCTGTTGGCAAGTGATTAGACATGCCTGATTGATTTTCTATGTTATCAGATAATGCAATTTTCTGCCATAACTAACATGTAATAGTTGATTAAGCCAACAATGCATTAAACATACTGGTTAAGTTTACACTGCAGATAGGGATTTTTATTACCTTTCGCTTTGTTGGCGTCCGTGTAAGCAAACCCGGCGGCTTGGCCAGTTTTTCTTCCGAAAAGTCCATGTAGGTTAGGACCCACTTTGTGTTTGCCACCCGCTTCCACTGTGTGACACTGGGCGCACCTTTGGACAAACAGTTTCTTGCCTTTTTCTACATCACCGGCGGGTACACCCATTGTTAAGCAGTTTTGTTAGTTTTTTTATGAAAAACTGCAAGAGAAGGAAATTTAAATGTAAATGTAAATGCCTTTTGACAGGCATCCTAAGTTTAATGCTATATTCAGTCTTCTCAATTAACACCTTGGAGTTATATGAAATATGTTATCAACAAATGTTAGATCATGATGAGGGAGTTGGCTGATCACCAAGAAATTGTCCCAAGATAAATTGTTGGTTAGTTGATATGTCAAGGTCAAAGTCCAAAAGTGATGTCACCAAAGCTTGTGACGTAAGGGAAAAGCCAATAAGCTTAGAAATTCCTTGGGTGACGTCATCGCCATCCACGTGATAATTTTTTCTTAACTGTCATCCCGTTTATTCCAAGAAAATTGGAAGATTATTAATATTTTTATCCCTAAAAGGGTTCCGGGTGGGGTCTGGGTGGTTCCTTTGTGGAGAAAACCGATAAAATGAGAAATGGTTTTTAAGGTTAGGAACAAGACACAGTGCATCACGAATATTCCAGATTTTAACTGGAAATAAGCGGTAACAGTTCATTTTTTTAATGAAATCAAATCTTATAATAGCAACTGGCAAGCTGGAGACTCATATATCACGTGAAAATCCCCGGGAAAGTGATTCCCGAGAGTTACATAATGTGGGACAAACCTTCACAAAATCGAAGAAAATTCGGGAAAATTTAACAGCCAAAGTCTAGCAAACTGTTTTAAGGCGGTCAATTAAATAATATTAAAAAAAACTTACCTAAAATATATATCACAGAAATCCGCACAATATTACGGTAACTCACACTGGACGTCGACCGTCGGGCTACGAACGAGTTCAAGTTCTAAAATCCGCGGATCGGATCGATTTTTGCGATTATTACAAGACCTTGCCTCGTGCCCGCGCAAGGTGACCCTAACATTCAAATTTTCCGACACACCCCCGTATATTATACTATCCTTATCTTTGTTGATGTATGTACAAGAGCGAGATAGACACAGTAAAGGGATATTTCTATTAGGCCTAAAATAGTACACGTTTACTTATATAGATGTCTCTAGAGTGGTATTTGTTAGGACGGGTGTTAATAGAGGGCGGCAGTAGTCAATAATTTCCAAGCTTGTCTGGTAGATGGCGTTAGGAAAGATCCCGTTTGCCCTAAAAAATAGATTTCTGTAAAGTTCCTTATGTAGCGAAGCCTTCGTTCTAGGGTTGTCTAATAGGTGGCAGCACATACACTAACTAAAGTTTTCTGTAAAATTTAATGATGTTGGGAGCATTACTTGCAAGCTTGTCTTACAGATGGCGTCGTTTTAGTTACATAAGTTAATAATAGAGGGCAGCAAATTAAATATTTTACTACCGGTTTCCTACACCTTGGTGGAGTATATATTGCTTATTTGGTAAAAACGGTGTACTCGCTTCGGCGGTACATATACTAAAATTGGAACGATACAGAGAAGATTAGCATGGCCCCTGCGCAAGGATGACACGCAAAATCGTGAAGCGTTCCACATTTTTTGGATCTACTGATTATGATATTTTTTTAAAATAAATTATTAAAATGTTACGTCCTGACACGGTTATAATATGATTTATTTAAGAGAGAAACTATTTAAGAGCACTCCTGTTCTATTGTTTTGTTGTAGCAAATATTTTTTTTTTCTAGGAAGTAAATAAAATAGTATTATTGACATTTCTTATAAATCTTGTACTTTATATAGAATAAGAGGGAATTAAATTACATAATTAAATTTAAATCCAAAAGTAAAAGTGTTTTAGAAACACGTGTTGTAATTTGTTACCTGTCACAATAACAACATGAACCTCTAAAATTTTATATGGAAACAATCCTGTATCATGGTTTTCAAAAAAGCGAATCAGAAGTTTTGTTAACAGCTGAATATCTACTGTGTCAAGATCTGATAAACATTAAAGGTATCAAGTAGTTCAATAACAGTAAAATACATAAAGGTGTGTCATAATCATAATGTCCCCGTATTCAGAAACTAAAAGACACTCTGGACAAGGGTTTCAAACCTGTCTGGCTACAAGATTCGATTTTTCATATTCCAGTCGGAATAAAACTAGAGACGATGAAGTATATTCAAATCTGGACATCGAGTCTGTCGCCAGTTCCTGTACTATATTATGTCAAGTTTAGCTAATGAGTTGATGGTTATGTTCTCTCGAGAAAAGAACATATGAATGTATAAACGTTTATTTTGATTATTATTATTTACTAAATATATATTTAATATAATCCTTTTGTGTTGTGTTCGATAAACAGGATTTCCCAAACCTATAAAAATAATTGTAAGACTTATTACTGTATTACTGTATTTTGATGTTTCTATTCTCCTAGAGGGCGCCATTAATACTAACGCACCTACCTCTTACCGCTACATTCCCAAAGAGTCAATTAGTTTCAAGTATATCTTATAGATGGTGCCACAAGGCAATCCTTAAAAAAGTTTTCTGTAATATTCTGAACTATAGTAGAGTTACTTCTGATTACGTCTTATAGGTAGCGCCCAAAAAATCCCATTTGTCCTAAAAAAAGTTTTCTTTAATACATATTGAGCAGCAACGCATTAGTTCCATGCATGACTTATAGATGGCGCCCCAGAAAACCACAAAAAAAGATTTCTGCAAAATTTTTTGTGTTGGAGCGTTAGTTCTGAGTAAGTGCCATAGATGGCGTCACTTGCTTAGTTACATAAATTAATAATAGAGGGCAGCAGGCTAATATTTTACTGTTAGTCTCCCACCTGTTGGTACGTAAAATACCAGGGCTTCAAATCAAACAATGTACTCGCTTCGGCGGTACATATACTAAAATTGGAACGATACAGAGAAGATTAGCATGGCCCCTGCGCAAGGATGACACGCAAAATCGTGAAGCGTTCCACATTTTTTGGATCTACTACTCATTGCCATATTTTTTTAAATAAATTATTAAAAACGTTCTGGCACTGTTATAATATAATTTACTTAAAAGAGAAACTATTTATGCACACACCTGTTGTCCCGTTTTACTACGAACGAATTAATTCTCTCCCATAAAGCAATAAAATATATTTAGTTAATCTAATTGGCATTTCCTAGAGATTTATATTACATAATTAAATGTTAATAAAAAAGTAAAAGTGTTTTTGCGCACTTGTTGCTAATTGTTACTTACCAGAATGACACAGTAACTTGGCAATAAAGTCATAGTGACAACAGGAACTTTTTGATGGCCTCTAGTCCACCCAGTCAATCATGAAATCGTAATTGTAGTTAATGTTCGACGCTTGAGTTACTTACATGTAATTAATTAATGAATTAAATAATATATAATTTGGAAACAGGGAGTCAATTCCTGTAAGCTTTCAAGGCATTTTTTAGAAAACAGTCTGTATAGGCTTATTAACTGTATGCGAGGTGGTAAAAAGCCCTTTTTCACCGTAAAACTTCATTGAAATATAGCCCATTCTGACGTTTAACTTACTACTCTTCGTTCCATTCATTGTAAAGAAATTAAAACTTAGAACTTTGACATATCGCAACATCGCGACATTTGGCGGGAAATTTAAATAGATAATATTAATTACAGTGGTGAAATTTCCAGGAAAGATGCTTTTATACAGTTAACCAATAATTAATTTTGAGGCTCAAATACCATGAACTTAATAAATATACCTCGACTGCCAATTGAATGAAAAGTAAATGACCACTACTAGGTGGCCGCCATTTTGCGTGATTGTGGTCACTCTGACAAATTTCAGTTGTGCCAATAGTAGGGAAACAAAACAATTAAAGTTTTTGAGATGTTATGTTTACAAATATATAATTACGTTTAACGTTTTTATAGAAAAAATAAACAACTCTTTATATTATTCTATCTTAAACACAAACAGACAATTCACAATAATTCGGTTTTGAAAAACTGTAAACCAAATACGTTTAAATAAGGAGGAAGATATATCGCCTGTTGCAGACGATATACCCAAGCGTCATTTACAAATCGCCAAAAACTAGGCAATCCGCTATACATACACGTCAAACGTCAACATCATTACCGTTATTTAATATATTTTTTGTTGGCAACACTGAAAATGTTCAGAGTGACCAACATCAAAATGACACAACCACTATAAAAATGGCGGCCACCAGGCAATGGTCATTTTTGGATATCGTGGCCATATGCATAACCTTTTAAGACAAATGACGTCAAAGGTCTGTTGACAGGTGACATTTGACAGCTGTCACAAGTATCGCTAAATCTGTACTAAAAATAAATTTAAATGAGGGTATATGCTAAATAAGCGCCAATTCCGACTAAACGGTTAAATAAGACGCGCGCGCGAGGTTTCTCCAAACCGAAATTTTCAGACGCCTCATCCGGAATGTTAACGAGTTTTTTTTTTATAACAACCCGCGGTTTCCCCGAAACCGTCTCGTTAAACCAATTCGGGTGTTGAATCGCCTCGATTTTTCACGTACTGTAATAATCGCTTTTCGACGAACTAGATTTAAATTTTATATTTAGACAAATTCGATTGTGTTGCAGACGGGCACGTAGCCACCTACCGTGTTACACCCGCGGTCTGAGGTCATTCCGTGAATTCTTTCACATTTTTTAAAATTTTAATCGGTTTAACAATTTAGCTACACAGCATTATCCGTTGACAGATTTCTTGCTTGTTAATGTCACACATTGTCAAACATTGTTCTCATCAAGTAGATCACGAAAATACCGGGTTATAAGGGAATCCGAGCAGAACTAAGAAATCGAGTATTTTTTCGACCTCGTTTTTGAGGCCAAAAATGGGCTCCAAAAATGCCATATCTCAGCTGCTATTAGAGCTACGACCTTGCGGATGGTCTCGTTGGATTCAGAAAGACCAAACTAAGACAAAACCGTTGGAATTTTCCAGATCGGACAAGTAGAAGCCGAGATATCGACCTCCAAAGTTTGGGATTTTTCATTTTTAGGGTATACCCCCCCGTATCGAATTTTTTCACCAAAAATTGATTTTTTCCGAATTCGAACTAACTATACCAGCGTCTTCTTTAGACCACCTACATTACGAAAACACCGGGTTATAACGAGATCCGAGCAGAACTAAGGGAATGAGAGCACTTTGAAAATTCGGAAAAAAGTCATTTTTCGACGTCGTTTTTGAGGCCAAAAATGGGCTCCAAAAATGCCATATCTCAGCTGCTATTGGAGCTACGATCTTGCGGATGGTCTCGTTGGATTCAGAAAGACGAATCTAAGACAAAACCGTTGGAATTTTCCAGATCGGACAAGTAGAAGCCGAGATATCGACCTCCAAAGTTTGGGATTTTTCATTTTTAGGGTATACCCCCCCGTATCGAATTTTTTCACCAAAAATTGATTTTTTCCGAATTCGAACTAACTATACCAGCGTCTTCTTTAGACCACCTACATTACGAAAACACCGGGTTATAACGAGATCCGAGCAGAACTAAGGGAATGAGAGCACTTTGAAAATTCGGAACAAAGTCATTTTTCAACGTCGTTTTTGAGGCCAAAAATGGGCTCCAAAAATGCCATATCTCAGCTGCTGTTAGAGCTACGATCTTGTGAGTGGTCTCGTTGGATTCAGAAAGACGAAACTAAGACAAAACCGTTGGAATTTTCCAGATCGGACCAGTAGAAGCCGAGATATCGACCTCCAAAGTTTGGGATTTTTCATTTTTAGGGTATACCCCCCCGTATCGAATTTTTTCACCAAAAATTGATTTTTTCCGAATTCGAACTAACTATACCAGCGTCTTCTTTAGACCACCTACATTACGAAAACACCGGGTTATAACGAGATCCGAGCAGAACTAAGGGAATGAGAGCACTTCGAAAATTCGGAAAAAAGTCATTTTTCGACCTCGTTTTTGAGGCCAAAAATGGGCTCCAAAAATGCCATATCTCAGCTGCTATTTGAGGTACGATCTTGCGGATGGTCTTGTTGGATTCAGAAAGACGAAACTAAGACAAAACCGTTGGAATTTTCCAAATCGGACCAGTAGAAGCCGAGATATCGACCTTCAAAGTTTGAGATTTTTCATTTTTAGGGTATACCCCCCCGCATCGAATTTTTTCACCAAAAATTGATTTTTTTTGAAGTCGAACCAACTATACCAGCGCCTTCTTTAGACCACCTACATTACGAAAATACCGGGTTATAACGAGATCCGAGCAGAACTAAGGGAATGAGAGCACTTTGAAAATTCGGAAAAAAGTCATTTTTCGACGTCGTTTTTGAGGCCAAAAATGAGCTCCAAAAATGCCATATCTCAGCTGCTATTAGAGCTACGATCTTGCGGATGGTCTCGTTGGATTCAGAAAGACCAAACTAAGACAAAACCGTTGGAATTTTCCAGATCGGACCCGTAGAAGCCGAGATATCGACCTCCAAAGTTTGGGTTTTTTCGTTTTTCGGGTATACCCCCCCGTATCGATTTTTTTCACCAAAAATTGATTTTTTCCGAATTCGAACTAACCATACCAGCGTCTTCTTTAGACCACCTACATTACGAAAACACCGGGTTATAATGAGATCCGAGCAGAACTAAGGGAATGAGAGCACTTTGAAAATTCGGAAAAAAGTTATTTTTTGACGTCGTTTTTAAGGCCAAAAATGGGCTCCAAAAATGCCATATCTCAGCTGCTATTTGAGCTACGATCTTGCGGATGGTCTTGTTGGATTCAGAAAGACGAAACTAAGACAAAACCGTTGGAATTTTCCAAATCGGACCAGTAGAAGCCGAGATATCGACCTCCAAAGTTTGAGATTTTTCATTTTTAGGGTATACCCCCCTGTATCGAATTTTTTCACCAAAAATTGATTTTTTTTGAAGTCGAACCAACTATACCAGCGCCTTCTTTAGACCACCTACATTACGAAAACACCAGGTTATAATGAGATCCGAGCAGAACTAAGGGAATGAGAGCACTTTGAAAATTCGGAAAAAAGTCATTTTTCGACGTCGTTTTTGAGGCCAAAAATGGGCTCCAAAAATGCCATATCTCAGCTGCTATTAGAGCTACGATCTTGCGGATGGTCTCGTTGGATTCAGAAAGACCAAACTAAGACAAAACCGTTGGAATTTTCCAGATCGGACCCGTAGAAGCCGAGATATCGACCTCCAAAGTTTGGGTTTTTTCGTTTTTCGGGTATACCCCCCCGTATCGATTTTTTTCACCAAAAATTGATTTTTTCCGAATTCGAACTAACCATACCAGCGTCTTCTTTAGACCACCTACATTACGAAAACACCGGGTTATAACGAGATCCGAGCAGAACTAAGGGAATGAGAGCACTTTGAAAATTCGGAAAAAAGTCATTTTTCGACGTCGTTTTTGAGGCCAAAAATGGGCTCCAAAAATGCCATATCTCAGCTGCTGTTAGAGCTACGATCTTGCGAGTGGTCTCGTTGGATTCAGAAAGACGAAACTAAGACAAAACCATTGGAATTTTCCAGATCGGACCAGTAGAAGCCGAGATATCGACCACCAAAATTTGGGATTTTTCATTTTTAGGGTATACCCCCCCGTATCGAATTTTTTCACCAAAAATTGATTTTTTCCGAATTCGAACTAACTATACCAGCGTCTTCTTTAGACCACCTACATTACGAAAACACCGGGTTATAACGAGATCCGAGCAGAACTAAGGGAATGAGAGCACTTTGAAAATTCGGAAAAAAGTCATTTTTCGACGTCGTTTTTGAGGCCAAAAATGGGCTCCAAAAATGCCATATCTCAGCTGCTATTAGAGCTACGATCTTGCGGATGGTCTCGCTGGATTCAGAAAGACCAAACTAAGACAAAACCGTTGGAATTTTCCAGATCGGACCAGTAGAAGCCGAGATATCGACCTCCAAAGTTTGGAATTTTTCATTTTTAGGGTATACCCCCCCCTATCGAATTTTTTCACCAAAAATTGATTTTTTCCGAATTCGAACTAACTATACCAGCGTCTTCTTTAGACCACCTACATTACGAAAACACCGGGTTATAACGAGATCCGAGCAGAACTAAGGGAATGAGAGCACTTTGAAAATTCGGAAAAAAGTCATTTTTCGACCTCGTTTTTGAGGCCAAAAATGGGCTCCAAAAATGCCATATCTCAGCTGCTATTTGAGGTACGATCTTGCGGATGGTCTTGTTGGATTCAGAAAGACGAAACTAAGACAAAACCGTTGGAATTTTCCAAATCGGACCAGTAGAAGCCGAGATATCGACCTTCAAAGTTTGAGATTTTTCATTTTTAGGGTATACCCCCCCGCATCGAATTTTTTCACCAAAAATTGATTTTTTTTGAAGTCGAACCAACTATACCAGCGCCTTCTTTAGACCACCTACATTACGAAAATACCGGGTTATAACGAGATCCGAGCAGAACTAAGGGAATGAGAGCACTTTGAAAATTCGGAAAAAAGTCATTTTTCGACGTCGTTTTTGAGGCCAAAAATGGGCTCCAATAATGCCATATCTCAGCTGCTATTGGAGCTACGATCTTGCGGATGGTCTCGTTGGATTCAGAAAGACCAAACTAAGACAAAACCGTTGGAATTTTGCAGATCGGACAAGTAGAAGCCGAGATATCGACCTCCAAAGTTTGGGATTTTTCATTTTTAGGGTATACCCCCCCGTATCGAATTTTTTCACCAAAAATTGATTTTTTCCGAATTCGAACTAACTATACCAGCGTCTTCTTTAGACCACCTACATTACGAAAACACCGGGTTATAACGAGATCCGAGCAGAACTAAGGGAATGAGAGCACTTTGAAAATTCGGAACAAAGTCATTTTTCAACGTCGTTTTTGAGGCCAAAAATGGGCTCCAAAAATGCCATATCTCAGCTGCTATTAGAGCTACGATCTTGCGGATGGTCTCGTTGGATTCAGAAAGACCAAACTAAGACAAAACCGTTGGAATTTTCCAGATCGGACCAGTAGAAGCCGAGATATCGACCTCCAAAGTTTGGGATTTTTCATTTTTAGGGTATACCCCCCCGTATCGAATTTTTTCACCAAAAATTGATTTTTTCCGAATTCGAACTAACTATACCAGCGTCTTCTTTAGACCACCTACATTACGAAAACACCGGGTTATAACGAGATCCGAGCAGAACTAAGGGAATGAGAGCACTTTGAAAATTCGGAAAAAAGTTATTTTTCGACGTCGTTTTTAAGGCCAAAAATGGGCTCCAAAAATGCCATATCTCAGCTGCTATTTGAGCTACGATCTTGCGGATGGTCTTGTTGGATTCAGAAAGACGAAACTAAGACAAAACCGTTGGAATTTTCCAAATCGGACCAGTAGAAGCCGAGATATCGACCTCCAAAGTTTGAGATTTTTCATTTTTAGGGTATACCCCCCTGTATCGAATTTTTTCACCAAAAATTGATTTTTTTTGAAGTCGAACCAACTATACCAGCGCCTTCTTTAGACCACCTACATTACGAAAACACCAGGTTATAATGAGATCCGAGCAGAACTAAGGGAATGAGAGCACTTTGAAAATTCGGAAAAAAGTCATTTTTCGACGTCGTTTTTGAGGCCAAAAATGGGCTCCAAAAATGCCATATCTCAGCTGCTATTAGAGCTACGATCTTGCGGATGGTCTCGCTGGATTCAGAAAGACCAAACTAAGACAAAACCGTTGGAATTTTCCAGATCGGACCAGTAGAAGCCGAGATATCGACCTCCAAAGTTTGGAATTTTTCATTTTTAGGGTATACCCCCCCCTATCGAATTTTTTCACCAAAAATTGATTTTTTCCGAATTCGAACTAACTATACCAGCGTCTTCTTTAGACCACCTACATTACGAAAACACCGGGTTATAACGAGATCCGAGCAGAACTAAGGGAATGAGAGCACTTTGAAAATTCGGAAAAAAGTCATTTTTCGACCTCGTTTTTGAGGCCAAAAATGGGCTCCAAAAATGCCATATCTCAGCTGCTATTTGAGGTACGATCTTGCGGATGGTCTTGTTGGATTCAGAAAGACGAAACTAAGACAAAACCGTTGGAATTTTCCAAATCGGACCAGTAGAAGCCGAGATATCGACCTTCAAAGTTTGAGATTTTTCATTTTTAGGGTATACCCCCCCGCATCGAATTTTTTCACCAAAAATTGATTTTTTTTGAAGTCGAACCAACTATACCAGCGCCTTCTTTAGACCACCTACATTACGAAAATACCGGGTTATAACGAGATCCGAGCAGAACTAAGGGAATGAGAGCACTTTGAAAATTCGGAAAAAAGTCATTTTTCGACGTCGTTTTTGAGGCCAAAAATGGGCTCCAATAATGCCATATCTCAGCTGCTATTGGAGCTACGATCTTGCGGATGGTCTCGTTGGATTCAGAAAGACCAAACTAAGACAAAACCGTTGGAATTTTCCAGATCGGACAAGTAGAAGCCGAGATATCGACCTCCAAAGTTTGGGATTTTTCATTTTTAGGGTATACCCCCCCGTATCGAATTTTTTCACCAAAAATTGATTTTTTCCGAATTCGAACTAACTATACCAGCGTCTTCTTTAGACCACCTACATTACGAAAACACCGGGTTATAACGAGATCCGAGCAGAACTAAGGGAATGAGAGCACTTTGAAAATTCGGAAAAAAGTTATTTTTCGACGTCGTTTTTAAGGCCAAAAATGGGCTCCAAAAATGCCATATCTCAGCTGCTATTTGAGCTACGATCTTGCGGATGGTCTTGTTGGATTCAGAAAGACGAAACTAAGACAAAACCGTTGGAATTTTCCAAATCGGACCAGTAGAAGCCGAGATATCGACCTCCAAAGTTTGAGATTTTTCATTTTTAGGGTATACCCCCCTGTATCGAATTTTTTCACCAAAAATTGATTTTTTTTGAAGTCGAACCAACTATACCAGCGCCTTCTTTAGACCACCTACATTACGAAAACACCAGGTTATAATGAGATCCGAGCAGAACTAAGGGAATGAGAGCACTTTGAAAATTCGGAAAAAAGTCATTTTTCGACGTCGTTTTTGAGGCCAAAAATGGGCTCCAAAAATGCCATATCTCAGATGCTATTAGAGCTACGATATTGCGGATGGTCTCGTTGGATTCAGAAAGACGAAACTAAGACAAAACCGTTGGAATTTTCCAGATCGGACCAGTAGAAGCCGAGATATCGACCTCCAAAGTTTGGGATTTTTCATTTTTAGGGTATACCCCCCCGTATCGAATTTTTTCACCAAAAATTGATTTTTTCCGAATTCGAACTAACTATACCAGCGTCTTCTTTAGACCACCTACATTACGAAAACACCGGGTTATAACGAGATCCGAGCAGAACTAAGGGAATGAGAGCACTTTGAAAATTCGGAACAAAGTCATTTTTCAACGTCGTTTTTGAGGCCAAAAATGGGCTCCAAAAATGCCATATCTCAGCTGCTATTAGAGCTACGATCTTGCGGATGGTCTCGTTGGATTCAGAAAGACCAAACTAAGACAAAACCGTTGGAATTTTCCAGATCGGACCAGTAGAAGCCGAGATATCGACCTCCAAAGTTTGGGATTTTTCATTTTTAGGGTATACCCCCCCGTATCGAATTTTTTCACCAAAAATTGATTTTTTCCGAATTCGAACTAACTATACCAGCGTCTTCTTTAGACCACCTACATTACGAAAACACCGGGTTATAACGAGATCCGAGCAGAACTAAGGGAATGAGAGCACTTTGAAAATTCGGAAAAAAGTTATTTTTCGACGTCGTTTTTAAGGCCAAAAATGGGCTCCAAAAATGCCATATCTCAGCTGCTATTTGAGCTACGATCTTGCGGATGGTCTTGTTGGATTCAGAAAGACGAAACTAAGACAAAACCGTTGGAATTTTCCAAATCGGACCAGTAGAAGCCGAGATATCGACCTCCAAAGTTTGAGATTTTTCATTTTTAGGGTATACCCCCCTGTATCGAATTTTTTCACCAAAAATTGATTTTTTTTGAAGTCGAACCAACTATACCAGCGCCTTCTTTAGACCACCTACATTACGAAAACACCAGGTTATAATGAGATCCGAGCAGAACTAAGGGAATGAGAGCACTTTGAAAATTCGGAAAAAAGTCATTTTTCGACGTCGTTTTTGAGGCCAAAAATGGGCTCCAAAAATGCCATATCTCAGATGCTATTAGAGCTACGATATTGCGGATGGTCTCGTTGGATTCAGAAAGACGAAACTAAGACAAAACCGTTGGAATTTTCCAGATCGGACCAGTAGAAGCCGAGATATCGACCTCCAAAGTTTGGGATTTTTCATTTTTAGGGTATACCCCCCCGTATCGAATTTTTTCACCAAAAATTGATTTTTTCCGAATTCGAACTAACTATACCAGCGTCTTCTTTAGACCACCTACATTACGAAAACACCGGGTTATAACGAGATCCGAGTAGAACTAAGGGAATGAGAGCACTTTGAAAATTCGGAAAAAAGTCATTTTTCGACGTCGTTTTTGAGGCCAAAAATGGGCTCCAAAAATGCCATATCTCAGATGCTATTAGAGCTACGATCTTGCGGATGGTCTCGTTGGATTCAGAAAGACGAAACTAAGACAAAACCGTTGGAATTTTCCAGATCGGACCAGTAGAAGCCGAGATATCGACCTCCAAAGTTTGGGATTTTTCATTTTTAGGGTATACCCCCCCGTATCGAATTTTTTCACCAAAAATTGATTTTTTCCGAATTCGAACTAACTATACCAGCGTCTTCTTTAGACCACCTACATTACGAAAACACCGGGTTATAACGAGATCCGAGTAGAACTAAGGGAATGAGAGCACTTTGAAAATTCGGAAAAAAGTCATTTTTCGACCTCGTTTTTGAGGCCAAAAATGGGCTCCAAAAATGCCATATCTCAGCTGCTATTAGAGCTACGATCTTGCGGATGGTCTCGTTGGATTCAGAAAGACGAAACTAAGACAAAACCGTTGGAATTTTCCAGATCGGACCAGTAGAAGCCGAGATATCGACCTCCAAAGTTTGGGATTTTTCATTTTTAGGGTACACCCCCCCGTATCGAATTTTTTCACCAAAAATTGATTTTTTCCGAATTCGAACTAACTATACCAGCGTCTTCTTTAGACCACCTACATTACGAAAACACCGGGTTATAATGAGATCCGAGCAGAACTAAGGGAATGAGAGCACTTTGAAAATTCGGAAAAAAGTCATTTTTCGACGTCGTTTTTAAGGCCAAAAATGGGCTCCAAAAATGCCATATCTCAGCTGCTATTTGAGCTACGATCTTGCGGATGGTCTTGTTGGATTCAGAAAGACGAAACTAAGACAAAACCGTTGGAATTTTCCAGATCGGACCAGTAGAAGCCGAGATATCGACCTCCAAAGTTTGGGATTTTTCATTTTTAGGGTATACCCCCCGTATCGAATTTTTTCACCAAAAATTGATTTTTTCCGAATTCGAACTAACTATACCAGCGTCTTCTTTAGACCACCTACATTACGAAAACACCGGGTTATAACGAGATCCGAGCAGAACTAAGGGAATGAGAGCACTTTGAAAATTCGGAAAAAAGTCATTTTTCGACGTCGTTTTTGAGGCCAAAAATGGGCTCCAAAAATGCCATATCTCAGATGCTATTAGAGCTACGATCTTGCGGATGGTCTCGTTGGATTCAGAAAGACGAAACTAAGACAAAACCGTTGGAATTTTCCAGATCGGACCAGTAGAAGCCGAGATATCGACCTCCAAAGTTTGGGATTTTTCATTTTTAGGGTATACCTCCCCGTATCGAATTTTTTCACCAAAAATTGATTTTTTCCGAATTCGAACTAACTATACCAGCGTCTTCTTTAGACCACCTACATTACGAAAACACCGGGTTATAACGAGATCCGAGCAGAACTAAGGGAATGAGAGCACTTTGAAAATTCGGAAAAAAGTCATTTTTCGACGTCGTTTTTGAGGCCAAAAATGGGCTCCAAAAATGCCATATCTCAGCTGCTGTTATAGCTACGATCTTGCGAGTGGTCTCGTTGGATTCAGAAAGACGAAACTAAGACAAAACCATTGGAATTTTCCAGATCGGACCAGTAGAAGCCGAGATATCGACCTCCAAAGTTTGGGATTTTTCATTTTTAGGGTATACCCCCCCGTATCGAATTTTTTCACCAAAAATTGATTTTTTCCGAATTCGAACTAACTATACCAGCGTCTTCTTTAGACCACCTACATTACGAAAACACCGGGTTATAACGAGATCCGAGCAGAACTAAGGGAATGAGAGCACTTTGAAAATTCGGAAAAAAGTCATTTTTCGACGTCGTTTTTGAGGCCAAAAATGGGCTCCAAAAATGCCATATCTCAGCTGCTATTAGAGCTACGATCTTGCGGATGGTCTCGCTGGATTCAGAAAGACCAAACTAAGACAAAACCGTTGGAATTTTCTAGATCGGACCAGTAGAAGCCGAGATATCGACCTCCAAAGTTTGGAATTTTTCATTTTTAGGGTATACCCCCCCCTATCGAATTTTTTCACCAAAAATTGATTTTTTCCGAATTCGAACTAACTATACCAGCGTCTTCTTTAGACCACCTACATTACGAAAACACCGGGTTATAACGAGATCCGAGCAGAACTAAGGGAATGAGAGCACTTTGAAAATTCGGAAAAAAGTCATTTTTCGACGTCGTTTTTAAGGCCAAAAATGGGCTCCAAAAATGCCATATCTCAGCTGCTGTTAGAGCTACGATCTTGCGAGTGGTCTCGTTGGATTCACAAAGACGAAACTAAGACAAAACCGTTCGAATTTTCCAGATCGGACCAGTAGAAGCCGAGATATCGACCTCCAAAGTTTGGGATTTTTCATTTTTAGGGTATACCCCCCCGTATCGAATTTTTTCACCAAAAATTGATTTTTTCCGAATTCGAACTAACTATACCAGCGTCTTCTTTAGACCACCTACATTACGAAAACACCGGGTTATAACGAGATCCGAGCAGAACTAAGGGAATGAGAGCACTTTGAAAATTCGGAAAAAAGTCATTTTTCGACGTCGTTTTTGAGGCCAAAAATGGGCTCCAAAAATGCCATATCTCAGCTGCTGTTAGAGCTACGATCTTGCGAGTGGTCTCGTTGGATTCACAAAGACGAAACTAAGACAAAACCGTTCGAATTTTCCAGATCGGACCAGTAGAAGCCGAGATATCGACCTCCAAAGTTTGGGATTTTTCATTTTTAGGGTATACCCCCCCCTATCGAATTTTTTCACCAAAAATTAATTTTTTCCGAATTCGAACTAACTATACCAGCGTCTTCTTTAGACCACCTACATTACGAAAACACCGGGTTATAACGAGATCCGAGCAGAACTAAGGGAATGAGAGCACTTTGAAAATTCGGAACAAAGTCATTTTTCAACGTCGTTTTTGAGGCCAAAAATGGGCTCCAAAAATGCCATATCTCAGCTGCTGTTAGAGCTACGATCTTGTGAGTGGTCTCGTTGGATTCAGAAAGACGAAACTAAGACAAAACCGTTGGAATTTTCCAGATCGGACCAGTAGAAGCCGAGATATCGACCTCCAAAGTTTGGGATTTTTCATTTTTAGGGTATACCCCCCCGTATCGAATTTTTTCACCAAAAATTGATTTTTTCCGAATTCGAACTAACTATACCAGCGTCTTCTTTAGACCACCTACATTACGAAAACACCGGGTTATAACGAGATCCGAGCAGAACTAAGGGAATGAGAGCACTTCGAAAATTCGGAAAAAAGTCATTTTTCGACCTCGTTTTTGAGGCCAAAAATGGGCTCCAAAAATGCCATATCTCAGCTGCTATTTGAGGTACGATCTTGCGGATGGTCTTGTTGGATTCAGAAAGACGAAACTAAGACAAAACCGTTGGAATTTTCCAAATCGGACCAGTAGAAGCCGAGATATCGACCTTCAAAGTTTGAGATTTTTCATTTTTAGGGTATACCCCCCCGCATCGAATTTTTTCACCAAAAATTGATTTTTTTTGAAGTCGAACCAACTATACCAGCGCCTTCTTTAGACCACCTACATTACGAAAATACCGGGTTATAACGAGATCCGAGCAGAACTAAGGGAATGAGAGCACTTTGAAAATTCGGAAAAAAGTCATTTTTCGACGTCGTTTTTGAGGCCAAAAATGAGCTCCAAAAATGCCATATCTCAGCTGCTATTAGAGCTACGATCTTGCGGATGGTCTCGTTGGATTCAGAAAGACCAAACTAAGACAAAACCGTTGGAATTTTCCAGATCGGACCCGTAGAAGCCGAGATATCGACCTCCAAAGTTTGGGTTTTTTCGTTTTTCGGGTATACCCCCCCGTATCGATTTTTTTCACCAAAAATTGATTTTTTCCGAATTCGAACTAACCATACCAGCGTCTTCTTTAGACCACCTACATTACGAAAACACCGGGTTATAATGAGATCCGAGCAGAACTAAGGGAATGAGAGCACTTTGAAAATTCGGAAAAAAGTTATTTTTTGACGTCGTTTTTAAGGCCAAAAATGGGCTCCAAAAATGCCATATCTCAGCTGCTATTTGAGCTACGATCTTGCGGATGGTCTTGTTGGATTCAGAAAGACGAAACTAAGACAAAACCGTTGGAATTTTCCAAATCGGACCAGTAGAAGCCGAGATATCGACCTCCAAAGTTTGAGATTTTTCATTTTTAGGGTATACCCCCCTGTATCGAATTTTTTCACCAAAAATTGATTTTTTTTGAAGTCGAACCAACTATACCAGCGCCTTCTTTAGACCACCTACATTACGAAAACACCAGGTTATAATGAGATCCGAGCAGAACTAAGGGAATGAGAGCACTTTGAAAATTCGGAAAAAAGTCATTTTTCGACGTCGTTTTTGAGGCCAAAAATGGGCTCCAAAAATGCCATATCTCAGCTGCTATTAGAGCTACGATCTTGCGGATGGTCTCGTTGGATTCAGAAAGACCAAACTAAGACAAAACCGTTGGAATTTTCCAGATCGGACCCGTAGAAGCCGAGATATCGACCTCCAAAGTTTGGGTTTTTTCGTTTTTCGGGTATACCCCCCCGTATCGATTTTTTTCACCAAAAATTGATTTTTTCCGAATTCGAACTAACCATACCAGCGTCTTCTTTAGACCACCTACATTACGAAAACACCGGGTTATAACGAGATCCGAGCAGAACTAAGGGAATGAGAGCACTTTGAAAATTCGGAAAAAAGTCATTTTTCGACGTCGTTTTTGAGGCCAAAAATGGGCTCCAAAAATGCCATATCTCAGCTGCTGTTAGAGCTACGATCTTGCGAGTGGTCTCGTTGGATTCAGAAAGACGAAACTAAGACAAAACCATTGGAATTTTCCAGATCGGACCAGTAGAAGCCGAGATATCGACCACCAAAATTTGGGATTTTTCATTTTTAGGGTATACCCCCCCGTATCGAATTTTTTCACCAAAAATTGATTTTTTCCGAATTCGAACTAACTATACCAGCGTCTTCTTTAGACCACCTACATTACGAAAACACCGGGTTATAACGAGATCCGAGCAGAACTAAGGGAATGAGAGCACTTTGAAAATTCGGAAAAAAGTCATTTTTCGACGTCGTTTTTGAGGCCAAAAATGGGCTCCAAAAATGCCATATCTCAGCTGCTATTAGAGCTACGATCTTGCGGATGGTCTCGCTGGATTCAGAAAGACCAAACTAAGACAAAACCGTTGGAATTTTCCAGATCGGACCAGTAGAAGCCGAGATATCGACCTCCAAAGTTTGGAATTTTTCATTTTTAGGGTATACCCCCCCCTATCGAATTTTTTCACCAAAAATTGATTTTTTCCGAATTCGAACTAACTATACCAGCGTCTTCTTTAGACCACCTACATTACGAAAACACCGGGTTATAACGAGATCCGAGCAGAACTAAGGGAATGAGAGCACTTTGAAAATTCGGAAAAAAGTCATTTTTCGACCTCGTTTTTGAGGCCAAAAATGGGCTCCAAAAATGCCATATCTCAGCTGCTATTTGAGGTACGATCTTGCGGATGGTCTTGTTGGATTCAGAAAGACGAAACTAAGACAAAACCGTTGGAATTTTCCAAATCGGACCAGTAGAAGCCGAGATATCGACCTTCAAAGTTTGAGATTTTTCATTTTTAGGGTATACCCCCCCGCATCGAATTTTTTCACCAAAAATTGATTTTTTTTGAAGTCGAACCAACTATACCAGCGCCTTCTTTAGACCACCTACATTACGAAAATACCGGGTTATAACGAGATCCGAGCAGAACTAAGGGAATGAGAGCACTTTGAAAATTCGGAAAAAAGTCATTTTTCGACGTCGTTTTTGAGGCCAAAAATGGGCTCCAATAATGCCATATCTCAGCTGCTATTGGAGCTACGATCTTGCGGATGGTCTCGTTGGATTCAGAAAGACCAAACTAAGACAAAACCGTTGGAATTTTCCAGATCGGACAAGTAGAAGCCGAGATATCGACCTCCAAAGTTTGGGATTTTTCATTTTTAGGGTATACCCCCCCGTATCGAATTTTTTCACCAAAAATTGATTTTTTCCGAATTCGAACTAACTATACCAGCGTCTTCTTTAGACCACCTACATTACGAAAACACCGGGTTATAACGAGATCCGAGCAGAACTAAGGGAATGAGAGCACTTTGAAAATTCGGAACAAAGTCATTTTTCAACGTCGTTTTTGAGGCCAAAAATGGGCTCCAAAAATGCCATATCTCAGCTGCTATTAGAGCTACGATCTTGCGGATGGTCTCGTTGGATTCAGAAAGACCAAACTAAGACAAAACCGTTGGAATTTTCCAGATCGGACCAGTAGAAGCCGAGATATCGACCTCCAAAGTTTGGGATTTTTCATTTTTAGGGTATACCCCCCCGTATCGAATTTTTTCACCAAAAATTGATTTTTTCCGAATTCGAACTAACTATACCAGCGTCTTCTTTAGACCACCTACATTACGAAAACACCGGGTTATAACGAGATCCGAGCAGAACTAAGGGAATGAGAGCACTTTGAAAATTCGGAAAAAAGTTATTTTTCGACGTCGTTTTTAAGGCCAAAAATGGGCTCCAAAAATGCCATATCTCAGCTGCTATTTGAGCTACGATCTTGCGGATGGTCTTGTTGGATTCAGAAAGACGAAACTAAGACAAAACCGTTGGAATTTTCCAAATCGGACCAGTAGAAGCCGAGATATCGACCTCCAAAGTTTGAGATTTTTCATTTTTAGGGTATACCCCCCTGTATCGAATTTTTTCACCAAAAATTGATTTTTTTTGAAGTCGAACCAACTATACCAGCGCCTTCTTTAGACCACCTACATTACGAAAACACCAGGTTATAATGAGATCCGAGCAGAACTAAGGGAATGAGAGCACTTTGAAAATTCGGAAAAAAGTCATTTTTCGACGTCGTTTTTGAGGCCAAAAATGGGCTCCAAAAATGCCATATCTCAGCTGCTATTAGAGCTACGATCTTGCGGATGGTCTCGCTGGATTCAGAAAGACCAAACTAAGACAAAACCGTTGGAATTTTCCAGATCGGACCAGTAGAAGCCGAGATATCGACCTCCAAAGTTTGGAATTTTTCATTTTTAGGGTATACCCCCCCCTATCGAATTTTTTCACCAAAAATTGATTTTTTCCGAATTCGAACTAACTATACCAGCGTCTTCTTTAGACCACCTACATTACGAAAACACCGGGTTATAACGAGATCCGAGCAGAACTAAGGGAATGAGAGCACTTTGAAAATTCGGAAAAAAGTCATTTTTCGACCTCGTTTTTGAGGCCAAAAATGGGCTCCAAAAATGCCATATCTCAGCTGCTATTTGAGGTACGATCTTGCGGATGGTCTTGTTGGATTCAGAAAGACGAAACTAAGACAAAACCGTTGGAATTTTCCAAATCGGACCAGTAGAAGCCGAGATATCGACCTTCAAAGTTTGAGATTTTTCATTTTTAGGGTATACCCCCCCGCATCGAATTTTTTCACCAAAAATTGATTTTTTTTGAAGTCGAACCAACTATACCAGCGCCTTCTTTAGACCACCTACATTACGAAAATACCGGGTTATAACGAGATCCGAGCAGAACTAAGGGAATGAGAGCACTTTGAAAATTCGGAACAAAGTCATTTTTCAACGTCGTTTTTGAGGCCAAAAATGGGCTCCAAAAATGCCATATCTCAGCTGCTGTTAGAGCTACGATCTTGTGAGTGGTCTCGTTGGATTCAGAAAGACGAAACTAAGACAAAACCGTTGGAATTTTCCAGATCGGACCAGTAGAAGCCGAGATATCGACCTCCAAAGTTTGGGATTTTTCATTTTTAGGGTATACCCCCCCGTATCGAATTTTTTCACCAAAAATTGATTTTTTCCGAATTCGAACTAACTATACCAGCGTCTTCTTTAGACCACCTACATTACGAAAACACCGGGTTATAACGAGATCCGAGCAGAACTAAGGGAATGAGAGCACTTCGAAAATTCGGAAAAAAGTCATTTTTCGACCTCGTTTTTGAGGCCAAAAATGGGCTCCAAAAATGCCATATCTCAGCTGCTATTTGAGGTACGATCTTGCGGATGGTCTTGTTGGATTCAGAAAGACGAAACTAAGACAAAACCGTTGGAATTTTCCAAATCGGACCAGTAGAAGCCGAGATATCGACCTTCAAAGTTTGAGATTTTTCATTTTTAGGGTATACCCCCCCGCATCGAATTTTTTCACCAAAAATTGATTTTTTTTGAAGTCGAACCAACTATACCAGCGCCTTCTTTAGACCACCTACATTACGAAAATACCGGGTTATAACGAGATCCGAGCAGAACTAAGGGAATGAGAGCACTTTGAAAATTCGGAAAAAAGTCATTTTTCGACGTCGTTTTTGAGGCCAAAAATGAGCTCCAAAAATGCCATATCTCAGCTGCTATTAGAGCTACGATCTTGCGGATGGTCTCGTTGGATTCAGAAAGACCAAACTAAGACAAAACCGTTGGAATTTTCCAGATCGGACCCGTAGAAGCCGAGATATCGACCTCCAAAGTTTGGGTTTTTTCGTTTTTCGGGTATACCCCCCCGTATCGATTTTTTTCACCAAAAATTGATTTTTTCCGAATTCGAACTAACCATACCAGCGTCTTCTTTAGACCACCTACATTACGAAAACACCGGGTTATAATGAGATCCGAGCAGAACTAAGGGAATGAGAGCACTTTGAAAATTCGGAAAAAAGTTATTTTTTGACGTCGTTTTTAAGGCCAAAAATGGGCTCCAAAAATGCCATATCTCAGCTGCTATTTGAGCTACGATCTTGCGGATGGTCTTGTTGGATTCAGAAAGACGAAACTAAGACAAAACCGTTGGAATTTTCCAAATCGGACCAGTAGAAGCCGAGATATCGACCTCCAAAGTTTGAGATTTTTCATTTTTAGGGTATACCCCCCTGTATCGAATTTTTTCACCAAAAATTGATTTTTTTTGAAGTCGAACCAACTATACCAGCGCCTTCTTTAGACCACCTACATTACGAAAACACCAGGTTATAATGAGATCCGAGCAGAACTAAGGGAATGAGAGCACTTTGAAAATTCGGAAAAAAGTCATTTTTCGACGTCGTTTTTGAGGCCAAAAATGGGCTCCAAAAATGCCATATCTCAGCTGCTATTAGAGCTACGATCTTGCGGATGGTCTCGTTGGATTCAGAAAGACCAAACTAAGACAAAACCGTTGGAATTTTCCAGATCGGACCCGTAGAAGCCGAGATATCGACCTCCAAAGTTTGGGTTTTTTCGTTTTTCGGGTATACCCCCCCGTATCGATTTTTTTCACCAAAAATTGATTTTTTCCGAATTCGAACTAACCATACCAGCGTCTTCTTTAGACCACCTACATTACGAAAACACCGGGTTATAACGAGATCCGAGCAGAACTAAGGGAATGAGAGCACTTTGAAAATTCGGAAAAAAGTCATTTTTCGACGTCGTTTTTGAGGCCAAAAATGGGCTCCAAAAATGCCATATCTCAGCTGCTGTTAGAGCTACGATCTTGCGAGTGGTCTCGTTGGATTCAGAAAGACGAAACTAAGACAAAACCATTGGAATTTTCCAGATCGGACCAGTAGAAGCCGAGATATCGACCACCAAAATTTGGGATTTTTCATTTTTAGGGTATACCCCCCCGTATCGAATTTTTTCACCAAAAATTGATTTTTTCCGAATTCGAACTAACTATACCAGCGTCTTCTTTAGACCACCTACATTACGAAAACACCGGGTTATAACGAGATCCGAGCAGAACTAAGGGAATGAGAGCACTTTGAAAATTCGGAAAAAAGTCATTTTTCGACGTCGTTTTTGAGGCCAAAAATGGGCTCCAAAAATGCCATATCTCAGCTGCTATTAGAGCTACGATCTTGCGGATGGTCTCGCTGGATTCAGAAAGACCAAACTAAGACAAAACCGTTGGAATTTTCCAGATCGGACCAGTAGAAGCCGAGATATCGACCTCCAAAGTTTGGAATTTTTCATTTTTAGGGTATACCCCCCCCTATCGAATTTTTTCACCAAAAATTGATTTTTTCCGAATTCGAACTAACTATACCAGCGTCTTCTTTAGACCACCTACATTACGAAAACACCGGGTTATAACGAGATCCGAGCAGAACTAAGGGAATGAGAGCACTTTGAAAATTCGGAAAAAAGTCATTTTTCGACCTCGTTTTTGAGGCCAAAAATGGGCTCCAAAAATGCCATATCTCAGCTGCTATTTGAGGTACGATCTTGCGGATGGTCTTGTTGGATTCAGAAAGACGAAACTAAGACAAAACCGTTGGAATTTTCCAAATCGGACCAGTAGAAGCCGAGATATCGACCTTCAAAGTTTGAGATTTTTCATTTTTAGGGTATACCCCCCCGCATCGAATTTTTTCACCAAAAATTGATTTTTTTTGAAGTCGAACCAACTATACCAGCGCCTTCTTTAGACCACATACATTACGAAAATACCGGGTTATAACGAGATCCGAGCAGAACTAAGGGAATGAGAGCACTTTGAAAATTCGGAAAAAAGTCATTTTTCGACGTCGTTTTTGAGGCCAAAAATGGGCTCCAATAATGCCATATCTCAGCTGCTATTGGAGCTACGATCTTGCGGATGGTCTCGTTGGATTCAGAAAGACCAAACTAAGACAAAACCGTTGGAATTTTCCAGATCGGACAAGTAGAAGCCGAGATATCGACCTCCAAAGTTTGGGATTTTTCATTTTTAGGGTATACCCCCCCGTATCGAATTTTTTCACCAAAAATTGATTTTTTCCGAATTCGAACTAACTATACCAGCGTCTTCTTTAGACCACCTACATTACGAAAACACCGGGTTATAACGAGATCCGAGCAGAACTAAGGGAATGAGAGCACTTTGAAAATTCGGAACAAAGTCATTTTTCAACGTCGTTTTTGAGGCCAAAAATGGGCTCCAAAAATGCCATATCTCAGCTGCTATTAGAGCTACGATCTTGCGGATGGTCTCGTTGGATTCAGAAAGACCAAACTAAGACAAAACCGTTGGAATTTTCCAGATCGGACCAGTAGAAGCCGAGATATCGACCTCCAAAGTTTGGGATTTTTCATTTTTAGGGTATACCCCCCCGTATCGAATTTTTTCACCAAAAATTGATTTTTTCCGAATTCGAACTAACTATACCAGCGTCTTCTTTAGACCACCTACATTACGAAAACACCGGGTTATAACGAGATCCGAGCAGAACTAAGGGAATGAGAGCACTTTGAAAATTCGGAAAAAAGTTATTTTTCGACGTCGTTTTTAAGGCCAAAAATGGGCTCCAAAAATGCCATATCTCAGCTGCTATTTGAGCTACGATCTTGCGGATGGTCTTGTTGGATTCAGAAAGACGAAACTAAGACAAAACCGTTGGAATTTTCCAAATCGGACCAGTAGAAGCCGAGATATCGACCTCCAAAGTTTGAGATTTTTCATTTTTAGGGTATACCCCCCTGTATCGAATTTTTTCACCAAAAATTGATTTTTTTTGAAGTCGAACCAACTATACCAGCGCCTTCTTTAGACCACCTACATTACGAAAACACCAGGTTATAATGAGATCCGAGCAGAACTAAGGGAATGAGAGCACTTTGAAAATTCGGAAAAAAGTCATTTTTCGACGTCGTTTTTGAGGCCAAAAATGGGCTCCAAAAATGCCATATCTCAGCTGCTATTAGAGCTACGATCTTGCGGATGGTCTCGCTGGATTCAGAAAGACCAAACTAAGACAAAACCGTTGGAATTTTCCAGATCGGACCAGTAGAAGCCGAGATATCGACCTCCAAAGTTTGGAATTTTTCATTTTTAGGGTATACCCCCCCCTATCGAATTTTTTCACCAAAAATTGATTTTTTCCGAATTCGAACTAACTATACCAGCGTCTTCTTTAGACCACCTACATTACGAAAACACCGGGTTATAACGAGATCCGAGCAGAACTAAGGGAATGAGAGCACTTTGAAAATTCGGAAAAAAGTCATTTTTCGACCTCGTTTTTGAGGCCAAAAATGGGCTCCAAAAATGCCATATCTCAGCTGCTATTTGAGGTACGATCTTGCGGATGGTCTTGTTGGATTCAGAAAGACGAAACTAAGACAAAACCGTTGGAATTTTCCAAATCGGACCAGTAGAAGCCGAGATATCGACCTTCAAAGTTTGAGATTTTTCATTTTTAGGGTATACCCCCCCGCATCGAATTTTTTCACCAAAAATTGATTTTTTTTGAAGTCGAACCAACTATACCAGCGCCTTCTTTAGACCACCTACATTACGAAAATACCGGGTTATAACGAGATCCGAGCAGAACTAAGGGAATGAGAGCACTTTGAAAATTCGGAAAAAAGTCATTTTTCGACGTCGTTTTTGAGGCCAAAAATGGGCTCCAATAATGCCATATCTCAGCTGCTATTGGAGCTACGATCTTGCGGATGGTCTCGTTGGATTCAGAAAGACCAAACTAAGACAAAACCGTTGGAATTTTCCAGATCGGACAAGTAGAAGCCGAGATATCGACCTCCAAAGTTTGGGATTTTTCATTTTTAGGGTATACCCCCCCGTATCGAATTTTTTCACCAAAAATTGATTTTTTCCGAATTCGAACTAACTATACCAGCGTCTTCTTTAGACCACCTACATTACGAAAACACCGGGTTATAACGAGATCCGAGCAGAACTAAGGGAATGAGAGCACTTTGAAAATTCGGAAAAAAGTTATTTTTCGACGTCGTTTTTAAGGCCAAAAATGGGCTCCAAAAATGCCATATCTCAGCTGCTATTTGAGCTACGATCTTGCGGATGGTCTTGTTGGATTCAGAAAGACGAAACTAAGACAAAACCGTTGGAATTTTCCAAATCGGACCAGTAGAAGCCGAGATATCGACCTCCAAAGTTTGAGATTTTTCATTTTTAGGGTATACCCCCCTGTATCGAATTTTTTCACCAAAAATTGATTTTTTTTGAAGTCGAACCAACTATACCAGCGCCTTCTTTAGACCACCTACATTACGAAAACACCAGGTTATAATGAGATCCGAGCAGAACTAAGGGAATGAGAGCACTTTGAAAATTCGGAAAAAAGTCATTTTTCGACGTCGTTTTTGAGGCCAAAAATGGGCTCCAAAAATGCCATATCTCAGATGCTATTAGAGCTACGATCTTGCGGATGGTCTCGTTGGATTCAGAAAGACGAAACTAAGACAAAACCGTTGGAATTTTCCAGATCGGACCAGTAGAAGCCGAGATATCGACCTCCAAAGTTTGGGATTTTTCATTTTTAGGGTATACCCCCCCGTATCGAATTTTTTCACCAAAAATTGATTTTTTCCGAATTCGAACTAACTATACCAGCGTCTTCTTTAGACCACCTACATTACGAAAACACCGGGTTATAACGAGATCCGAGTAGAACTAAGGGAATGAGAGCACTTTGAAAATTCGGAAAAAAGTCATTTTTCGACCTCGTTTTTGAGGCCAAAAATGGGCTCCAAAAATGCCATATCTCAGCTGCTATTAGAGCTACGATCTTGCGGATGGTCTCGTTGGATTCAGAAAGATGAAACTAAGACAAAACCGTTGGAATTTTCCAGATCGGACCAGTAGAAGCCGAGATATCGACCTCCAAAGTTTGGGATTTTTCATTTTTAGGGTATACCCCCCCGTATCGAATTTTTTCACCAAAAATTGATTTTTTCCGAATTCGAACTAACTATACCAGCGTCTTCTTTAGACCACCTACATTACGAAAACACCGGGTTATAACGAGATCCGAGCAGAACTAAGGGAATGAGAGCACTTTGAAAATTCGGAACAAAGTCATTTTTCAACGTCGTTTTTGAGGCCAAAAATGGGCTCCAAAAATGCCATATCTCAGCTGCTATTAGAGCTACGATCTTGCGGATGGTCTCGTTGGATTCAGAAAGACCAAACTAAGACAAAACCGTTGGAATTTTCCAGATCGGACCAGTAGAAGCCGAGATATCGACCTCCAAAGTTTGGGATTTTTCATTTTTAGGGTATACCCCCCCGTATCGAATTTTTTCACCAAAAATTGATTTTTTCCGAATTCGAACTAACTATACCAGCGTCTTCTTTAGACCACCTACATTACGAAAACACCGGGTTATAACGAGATCCGAGCAGAACTAAGGGAATGAGAGCACTTTGAAAATTCGGAAAAAAGTTATTTTTCGACGTCGTTTTTAAGGCCAAAAATGGGCTCCAAAAATGCCATATCTCAGCTGCTATTTGAGCTACGATCTTGCGGATGGTCTTGTTGGATTCAGAAAGACGAAACTAAGACAAAACCGTTGGAATTTTCCAAATCGGACCAGTAGAAGCCGAGATATCGACCTCCAAAGTTTGAGATTTTTCATTTTTAGGGTATACCCCCCTGTATCGAATTTTTTCACCAAAAATTGATTTTTTTTGAAGTCGAACCAACTATACCAGCGCCTTCTTTAGACCACCTACATTACGAAAACACCAGGTTATAATGAGATCCGAGCAGAACTAAGGGAATGAGAGCACTTTGAAAATTCGGAAAAAAGTCATTTTTCGACGTCGTTTTTGAGGCCAAAAATGGGCTCCAAAAATGCCATATCTCAGATGCTATTAGAGCTACGATATTGCGGATGGTCTCGTTGGATTCAGAAAGACGAAACTAAGACAAAACCGTTGGAATTTTCCAGATCGGACCAGTAGAAGCCGAGATATCGACCTCCAAAGTTTGGGATTTTTCATTTTTAGGGTATACCCCCCCGTATCGAATTTTTTCACCAAAAATTGATTTTTTCCGAATTCGAACTAACTATACCAGCGTCTTCTTTAGACCACCTACATTACGAAAACACCGGGTTATAACGAGATCCGAGTAGAACTAAGGGAATGAGAGCACTTTGAAAATTCGGAAAAAAGTCATTTTTCGACGTCGTTTTTGAGGCCAAAAATGGGCTCCAAAAATGCCATATCTCAGATGCTATTAGAGCTACGATCTTGCGGATGGTCTCGTTGGATTCAGAAAGACGAAACTAAGACAAAACCGTTGGAATTTTCCAGATCGGACCAGTAGAAGCCGAGATATCGACCTCCAAAGTTTGGGATTTTTCATTTTTAGGGTATACCCCCCCGTATCGAATTTTTTCACCAAAAATTGATTTTTTCCGAATTCGAACTAACTATACCAGCGTCTTCTTTAGACCACCTACATTACGAAAACACCGGGTTATAACGAGATCCGAGTAGAACTAAGGGAATGAGAGCACTTTGAAAATTCGGAAAAAAGTCATTTTTCGACCTCGTTTTTGAGGCCAAAAATGGGCTCCAAAAATGCCATATCTCAGCTGCTATTAGAGCTACGATCTTGCGGATGGTCTCGTTGGATTCAGAAAGACGAAACTAAGACAAAACCGTTGGAATTTTCCAGATCGGACCAGTAGAAGCCGAGATATCGACCTCCAAAGTTTGGGATTTTTCATTTTTAGGGTACACCCCCCCGTATCGAATTTTTTCACCAAAAATTGATTTTTTCCGAATTCGAACTAACTATACCAGCGTCTTCTTTAGACCACCTACATTACGAAAACACCGGGTTATAATGAGATCCGAGCAGAACTAAGGGAATGAGAGCACTTTGAAAATTCGGAAAAAAGTCATTTTTCGACGTCGTTTTTAAGGCCAAAAATGGGCTCCAAAAATGCCATATCTCAGCTGCTATTTGAGCTACGATCTTGCGGATGGTCTTGTTGGATTCAGAAAGACGAAACTAAGACAAAACCGTTGGAATTTTCCAGATCGGACCAGTAGAAGCCGAGATATCGACCTCCAAAGTTTGGGATTTTTCATTTTTAGGGTATACCCCCCGTATCGAATTTTTTCACCAAAAATTGATTTTTTCCGAATTCGAACTAACTATACCAGCGTCTTCTTTAGACCACCTACATTACGAAAACACCGGGTTATAACGAGATCCGAGCAGAACTAAGGGAATGAGAGCACTTTGAAAATTCGGAAAAAAGTCATTTTTCGACGTCGTTTTTGAGGCCAAAAATGGGCTCCAAAAATGCCATATCTCAGATGCTATTAGAGCTACGATCTTGCGGATGGTCTCGTTGGATTCAGAAAGACGAAACTAAGACAAAACCGTTGGAATTTTCCAGATCGGACCAGTAGAAGCCGAGATATCGACCTCCAAAGTTTGGGATTTTTCATTTTTAGGGTATACCTCCCCGTATCGAATTTTTTCACCAAAAATTGATTTTTTCCGAATTCGAACTAACTATACCAGCGTCTTCTTTAGACCACCTACATTACGAAAACACCGGGTTATAACGAGATCCGAGCAGAACTAAGGGAATGAGAGCACTTTGAAAATTCGGAAAAAAGTCATTTTTCGACGTCGTTTTTGAGGCCAAAAATGGGCTCCAAAAATGCCATATCTCAGCTGCTGTTATAGCTACGATCTTGCGAGTGGTCTCGTTGGATTCAGAAAGACGAAACTAAGACAAAACCATTGGAATTTTCCAGATCGGACCAGTAGAAGCCGAGATATCGACCTCCAAAGTTTGGGATTTTTCATTTTTAGGGTATACCCCCCCGTATCGAATTTTTTCACCAAAAATTGATTTTTTCCGAATTCGAACTAACTATACCAGCGTCTTCTTTAGACCACCTACATTACGAAAACACCGGGTTATAACGAGATCCGAGCAGAACTAAGGGAATGAGAGCACTTTGAAAATTCGGAAAAAAGTCATTTTTCGACGTCGTTTTTGAGGCCAAAAATGGGCTCCAAAAATGCCATATCTCAGCTGCTATTAGAGCTACGATCTTGCGGATGGTCTCGCTGGATTCAGAAAGACCAAACTAAGACAAAACCGTTGGAATTTTCTAGATCGGACCAGTAGAAGCCGAGATATCGACCTCCAAAGTTTGGAATTTTTCATTTTTAGGGTATACCCCCCCCTATCGAATTTTTTCACCAAAAATTGATTTTTTCCGAATTCGAACTAACTATACCAGCGTCTTCTTTAGACCACCTACATTACGAAAACACCGGGTTATAACGAGATCCGAGCAGAACTAAGGGAATGAGAGCACTTTGAAAATTCGGAAAAAAGTCATTTTTCGACGTCGTTTTTAAGGCCAAAAATGGGCTCCAAAAATGCCATATCTCAGCTGCTGTTAGAGCTACGATCTTGCGAGTGGTCTCGTTGGATTCACAAAGACGAAACTAAGACAAAACCGTTCGAATTTTCCAGATCGGACCAGTAGAAGCCGAGATATCGACCTCCAAAGTTTGGGATTTTTCATTTTTAGGGTATACCCCCCCGTATCGAATTTTTTCACCAAAAATTGATTTTTTCCGAATTCGAACTAACTATACCAGCGTCTTCTTTAGACCACCTACATTACGAAAACACCGGGTTATAACGAGATCCGAGCAGAACTAAGGGAATGAGAGCACTTTGAAAATTCGGAAAAAAGTCATTTTTCGACGTCGTTTTTGAGGCCAAAAATGGGCTCCAAAAATGCCATATCTCAGCTGCTGTTAGAGCTACGATCTTGCGAGTGGTCTCGTTGGATTCACAAAGACGAAACTAAGACAAAACCGTTCGAATTTTCCAGATCGGACCAGTAGAAGCCGAGATATCGACCTCCAAAGTTTGGGATTTTTCATTTTTAGGGTATACCCCCCCCTATCGAATTTTTTCACCAAAAATTAATTTTTTCCGAATTCGAACTAACTATACCAGCGTCTTCTTTAGACCACCTACATTACGAAAACACCGGGTTATAACGAGATCCGAGCAGAACTAAGGGAATGAGAGCACTTTGAAAATTCGGAAAAAAGTCATTTTTCGACGTCGTTTTTGAGGCCAAAAATGGGCTCCAAAAATGCCATATCTCAGATGCTATTAGAGCTACGATCTTGCGGATGGTCTCGTTGGATTCAGAAAGACGAAACTAAGACAAAACCGTTGGAATTTTCCAGATCGGACCAGTAGAAGCCGAGATATCGACCTCCAAAGTTTGGGATTTTTCATTTTTAGGGTATACCTCCCCGTATCGAATTTTTTCACCAAAAATTGATTTTTTCCGAATTCGAACTAACTATACCAGCGTCTTCTTTAGACCACCTACATTACGAAAACACCGGGTTATAACGAGATCCGAGCAGAACTAAGGGAATGAGAGCACTTTGAAAATTCGGAAAAAAGTCATTTTTCGACGTCGTTTTTGAGGCCAAAAATGGGCTCCAAAAATGCCATATCTCAGCTGCTGTTATAGCTACGATCTTGCGAGTGGTCTCGTTGGATTCACAAAGACGAAACTAAGACAAAACCGTTCGAATTTTCCAGATCGGACCAGTAGAAGCCGAGATATCGACCTCCAAAGTTTGGGATTTTTCATTTTTAGGGTATACCCCCCCGTATCGAATTTTTTCACCAAAAATTGATTTTTTCCGAATTCGAACTAACTATACCAGCGTCTTCTTTAGACCACCTATATTACGAAAACACCGGGTTATAACGAGATCCGAGCAGAACTAAGGGAATGAGAGCACTTTGAAAATTCGGAAAAAAGTCATTTTTCGACGTCGTTTTTGAGGCCAAAAATGGGCTCCAATAATGCCATATCTCAGCTGCTATTGGAGCTACGATCTTGCGGATGGTCTCGTTGGATTCAGAAAGACCAAACTAAGACAAAACCGTTGGAATTTTCCAGATCGGACAAGTAGAAGCCGAGATATCGACCTCCAAAGTTTGGGATTTTTCATTTTTAGGGTATACCCCCCCCTATCGAATTTTTTCACCAAAAATTGATTTTTTCCGAATTCGAACTAACTATACCAGCGTCTTCTTTAGACCACCTACATTACGAAAACACCGGGTTATAACGAGATCCGAGCAGAACTAAGGGAATGAGAGCACTTTGAAAATTCGGAAAAAAGTCATTTTTCGACGTCGTTTTTGAGGCCAAAAATGGGCTCCAAAAATGCCATATCTCAGCTGCTATTTGAGCTACGATCTTGCGGATGGTCTCGTTGGATTCAGAAAGACGAAACTAAGACAAAACCGTTGGAATTTTCCAGATCGGACCAGTAGAAGCCGAGATATCGACCTCCAAAGTTTGGGATTTTTCATTTTTAGGGTATACCCCCCCGTATCGAATTTTTTCACCAAAAATTGATTTTTTCCGAATTCGAACTAACTATACCAGCGTCTTCTTTAGACCACCTACATTACGAAAACACCGGGTTATAACGAGATCCGAGCAGAACTAAGGGAATGAGAGCACTTTGAAAATTCGGAAAAAAGTCATTTTTCGACGTCGTTTTTAAGGCCAAAAATGGGCTCCAAAAATGCCATATCTCAGCTGCTATTAGAGCTACGATCTTGCGGATGGTCTCGTTGGATTCAGAAAGACGAAACTAAGACAAAACCGTTGGAATTTTCCAGATCGGACCAGTAGAAGCCGAGATATCGACCTCCAAAATTTGGGTTTTTTCGTTTTTCGGGTATACCTGCCCTTTCGAATTTTTTCAGAAAAATTTTTTTTTTTCGAATTTAAACTAACTATACCAGCGGATTGTTCTCATCAAGTAGATCACGAAAATACCGGGTTATAAGGGAATCCGGGCAGAACTAAAAAATCGAGTATTTTTTCGCCCTTTTTTTGAGGCCAAAAATGGGCTCCAATTGTGAGTAAAAACCCCATACAAATGCCTTAAATAGTTTTTAGATTATCCTGCCTGGAGCATATGTCTGCAAGATATTAGTGTCCTGAAAACCTTAAGTGCTGTAGCTCGTGAACTATTTGAGCTAAAAATGTGGTTCACGTATCAAAATGATTTTTAAGAACCCCCTTATAACCTCCCAAAGAAATATCATTAATATTATTGCAGTGGCAGTTAAAATGTCTTGTTAAAAATTCTTGGTTTACTCCTTAAACTGATCTAGGACCGTGATTCACAAAACTCACTCTAATTTAGTGAGTTCTTAAACTACAAAAAGCGTTCGCATATCAAATTGTTCACTAAGACCGCACTAATTGTGAGTGAAGCCCCCTTAAAAATATCTTAAATAGTTTTTAAATTATCCTACCTAGAACATATGTCTGCATGGTGTGAGTGTCCTGCAGCTCCTGTGGGCTGTACGGGGCGTTTTTGGGTTAAGTTTCTGTTTGCAGCACATTTTTAGAATGAATTCCAAGTAGAGTTCCAGTCCGTCCGGGTTTAGTTCTGAAATATAGAAAGTTTACGTTAAGTAAGTTGTACGTTACTTTTTTTGCTTCTATTTGAATATGGTAAAGGTTTCACTAGGAAACTGCATGTCCCCTCCTTGTCTTGACTTACTATGAAGCTATCAAGGACTTGTAAAAATTTAGTGATAATTAATCACTTCGGTTTCCTTAGTTTAAAACGGCCACTTACCCTATTTAATATTAAACCAGGCAGATATAGACGAAACCAACTCAATGGCCTCTGCGTTCGCCTGATTTAGCTCCGCTTGATTTTTTTTTCACAGGGTTATTTCAAAAAAAGAGTGTAGGAAACTCAATGATTTTTCAACTGCCTGGAAGTAATTTTCCATTTATTTTCTGATGATTTCATAATTTCCACTACTATTCGAAACTAAACCCTTACTGGATGGTTAAAGCTCATACCCACTACTTCAAAAATTAAGCCACTGGGCAGATACAGTTTTTCATAATTACGTACAAGATGCCCCTTCACTAAAAGTACTTGACAGTTTTTAAATGAAAGCTCTATCTTTAATAACAAAAAAGTTATGCAAAATTTACGATCTAAAAAAGTACATGTTAATTGTAAAAAACCGAAATTTCGATTTTTCTCAAAAACTATAATTTTTTAAGTTTTGGATTATTTTGTATAAGGTGCCTCTTTGCAAGGAGTACTTGACAGTTTTTAAATAAAAGCTCTATCTTTAATAACAAAAAAGTTATGCAAAATTTACGATCTAAAAAAGTACATGTTAATTGTAAAAAACCGAAATTTCGATTTTTCTCAAAAACTATAATTTTTTAGGTTTCTGATTATTACGTATAAGGTGCTCCTTTGCAAGGAGTACTTGACAGTTTTTAAATGAAAGCTCTATCTTTAATAACAAAAAAGTTATGCAAAATTTACGATCTAAAAAAGTACATGTTAATTGTAAAAAACCGAAATTTCGATTTTTCTCAAAAACTATAATTTTTTCAGTTTTTGATTATTACGTACAAGGTGCCCCTTTGCAAGGAGTACTTGACAGTTTTTAAATGAAAGCTCTATCTTTAATAACAAAAAAGTTATGCAAAATTTTCGATCTAAAAAAGTACATGTTAATTGTAAAAAACCGAAATTTCGATTTTTCTCAAAAACTATAATTTTTTAAGTTTTTGATTATTACGTACAAAGTGCCCCTTTGCAAGGAGTACTTGACAGTTTTTAAATGAAAGCTCTATCTTTAATAACAAAAAAGTTATGCAAAATTTTCGATCTAAAAAAGTACATGTTAATTGTAAAAAACCGAAATTTCGATTTTTCTCAAAAACTATAATTTTTTAAGTTTTTGATTATTACGTACAAAGTGCCCCTTTGCAAGGAGTACTTGACAGTTTTTAAATGAAAGCTCTATCTTTAATAACAAAAAAGTTATGCAAAATTTACGATCTAAAAAAGTACATGTCAATTGTAAAAAACCGAAATTTCAATTTTTCTCAAAAACTATAATTTTTTAAGTTTTTGATTATTACGTACAAAGTGCCCCTTTGCAAGGAGTACTTGACAGTTTTTAAATGAAAGCTCTATCTTTAATAACAAAAAAGTTATGCAAAATTTTCGATCTAAAAAAGTACATGTTAATTGTAAAAAACCGAAATTTCGATTTTTCTCAAAAACTATAATTTTTTAAGTTTTTGATTATTACGTACAAAGTGCCCCTTTGCAAGGAGTACTTGACAGTTTTTAAATGAAAGCTCTATCTTTAATAACAAAAAAGTTATGCAAATATTTTCGATCTAAAAAAGTACATGTTAATTGTAAAAAACCGAAATTTCGATTTTTCTCAAAAACTATATTTTTTTTTGTTTTTGATAATTACGTACAAAGTGCCCCTTTGCAAGGAGTACTTGACAGTTTTTAAATGAAAGCTCTATCTTTAATAACAAAAAAGTTATGCAAAATTTTCGATCTAAAAAAGTACATGTTAATTGTAAAAAACCGAAATTTCGATTTTTCTCAAAAACTATAATTTTTTAAGTTTTTGATTATTACGTACAAAGTGCCCCTTTGCAAGGAGTACTTGACAGTTTTTAAATGAAAGCTCTATCTTTAATAACAAAAAAGTTATGCAAAATTTTCGATCTAAAAAAGTACATGTTAATTGTAAAAAACCGAAATTTCGATTTTTCTCAAAAACTATAATTTTTTAAGTTTTTGATTATTACGTACAAAGTGCCCCTTTGCAAGGAGTACTTGACAGTTTTTAAATGAAAGCTCTATCTTTAATAACAAAAAAGTTATGCAAAATTTACGATCTAAAAAAGTACATGTCAATTGTAAAAAACCGAAATTTCAATTTTTCTCAAAAACTATAATTTTTTAAGTTTTTGATTATTACGTACAAAGTGCCCCTTTGCAAGGAGTACTTGACAGTTTTTAAATGAAAGCTCTATCTTTAATAACAAAAAAGTTATGCAAAATTTTCGATCTAAAAAAGTACATGTTAATTGTAAAAAACCGAAATTTCGATTTTTCTCAAAAACTATAATTTTTTAAGTTTTTGATTATTACGTACAAAGTGCCCCTTTGCAAGGAGTACTTGACAGTTTTTAAATGAAAGCTCTATCTTTAATAACAAAAAAGTTATGCAAAATTTTCGATCTAAAAAAGTACATGTTAATTGTAAAAAACCGAAATTTCGATTTTTCTCAAAAACTATAATTTTTTAAGTTTTTGATTATTACGTACAAAGTGCCCCTTTGCAAGGAGTACTTGACAGTTTTTAAATGAAAGCTCTATCTTTAATAACAAAAAAGTTATGCAAAATTTACGATCTAAAAAAGTACATGTCAATTGTAAAAAACCGAAATTTCAATTTTTCTCAAAAACTATAATTTTTTAAGTTTTTGATTATTACGTACAAAGTGCCCCTTTGCAAGGAGTACTTGACAGTTTTTAAATGAAAGCTCTATCTTTAATAACAAAAAAGTTATGCAAAATTTTCGATCTAAAAAAGTACATGTTAATTGTAAAAAACCGAAATTTCGATTTTTCTCAAAAACTATAATTTTTTAAGTTTTTGATTATTACGTACAAAGTGCCCCTTTGCAAGGAGTACTTGACAGTTTTTAAATGAAAGCTCTATCTTTAATAACAAAAAAGTTATGCAAAATTTTCGATCTAAAAAAGTACATGTTAATTGTAAAAAACCGAAATTTCGATTTTTCTCAAAAACTATAATTTTTTAAGTTTTTGATTATTACGTACAAAGTGCCCCTTTGCAAGGAGTACTTGACAGTTTTTAAATGAAAGCTCTATCTTTAATAACAAAAAAGTTATGCAAAATTTACGATCTAAAAAAGTACATGTTAATTGTAAAAAACCGAAATTTCGATTTTTCTCAAAAACTATAATTTTTTAAGTTTTTGATTATTACGTACAAGGTGCCCCTTTGCAAGGAGTACTTGACAGTTTTTAAATGAAAGCTCTATCTTTAATAACAAAAAAGTTATGCAAAATTTACGATCTAAAAAAATACATGTTAATTGTAAAAAACCGAAATTTCGATTTTTCTCAAAAACTATAATTTTTTAAGTTTTTGATTATTACGTACAAGGTGCCCCTTTGCAAGGAGTACTTGACAGTTTTTAAATGAAAGCTCTATCTTTAATAACAAAAAAGTTATGCAAAATTTTCGATCTAAAAAAGTACATGTTAATTGTAAAAAACCGAAATTTCGATTTTTCTCAAAAACTATAATTTTTTAAGTTTTTGATTATTACGTACAAGGTGCCCCTTTGCAAGGAGTACTTGACAGTTTTTAAATGAAAGCGCTATCTTTAATAACAAAAAAGTTATGCAAAATTTTCGATCTAAAAAAGTACATGTCAATTGTAAAAAACCGAAATTTCGATTTTTCTCAAAAACTATAATTTTTTAAGTTTTTGATTATTACGTACAAGGTGCCCCTTTGCAAGGAGTACTTGACAGTTTTTAAATGAAAGCTCTATCTTTAATAACAAAAAAGTTATGCAAAATTTACGATCTAAAAAAATACATGTTAATTGTAAAAAACCGAAATTTCGATTTTTCTCAAAAACTATAATTTTTTAAGTTTTTGATTATTACGTACAAGGTGCCCCTTTGCAAGGAGTACTTGACAGTTTTTAAATGAAAGCGCTATCTTTAATAACAAAAAAGTTATGCAAAATTTACGATCTAAAAAAGTACATGTTAATTGTAAAAAACCGAAATTTCGATTTTTCTCAAAAACTATAATTTTTAAAGTTTTTGATTATTACGTACAAGGTGCCCCTTTGCAAGGAGTACTTGACAGTTTTTAAATGAAAGCGCTATCTTTAATAACAAAAAAGTTATGCAAAATTTTCGATCTAAAAAAGTACATGTTAATTGTAAAAAACCGAAATTTCGATTTTTCTCAAAAACTATAATTTTTTAAGTTTTTGATTATTACGTACAAGGTGCCCCTTTGCAAGGAGTACTTGACAGTTTTTAAATGAAAGCGCTATCTTTAATAACAAAAAAGTTATGCAAAATTTTCGATCTAAAAAAGTACATGTCAATTGTAAAAAACCGAAATTTCGATTTTTCTCAAAAACTATAATTTTTTAAGTTTTTGATTATTACGTACAAGGTGCCCCTTTGCAAGGAGTACTTGACAGTTTTTAAATGAAAGCGCTATCTTCAATAACAAAAAAGTTATGCAAAATTTACGATCTAAAAAAGTACATGTTAATTGTAAAAAACCGAAATTTCGATTTTTCTCAAAAACTATAATTTTTTAAGTTTTTGATTATTACGTACAAGGTGCCCCTTTGCAAGGAGTACTTGACAGTTTTTAAATAAAAGCGCTATCTTTAATAACAAAAAAGTTATGCAAAATTTTCGATCTAAAAAAGTACATGTTAATTGTAAAAAACCGAAATTTAGATTTTTCTCAAAAACTATAATTTTTTCAATTTTGATAATTATGTGCAAGGTGCCCCTTTGCAAGAAGTACTTGACAGTTTTTAAATGAAAGCGCTATCTTTAATAACAAAAAAGTTATGCAAAATTTACGATCTAAAAAAGTACATGTTAATTGTAAAAAACCGAAATTTCGATTTTTCTCAAAAACTATAATTTTTTAAGTTTTTGATTATTACGTACAAGGTGCCCCTTTGCAAGGAGTACTTGACAGTTTTTAAATGAAAGCTCTATCTTTAATAACAAAAAAGTTATGCAAAATTTTCGATCTAAAAAAGTACATGTTAATTGTAAAAAACCGAAATTTCGATTTTTCTCAAAAACTATAATTTTTTAAGTTTTTGATTATTACGTACAAGGTGCCCCTTTGCAAGGAGTACTTGACAGTTTTTAAATGAAAGCGCTATCTTTAATAACAAAAAAGTTATGCAAAATTTTCGATCTAAAAAAGTACATGTCAATTGTAAAAAACCGAAATTTCGATTTTTCTCAAAAACTATAATTTTTTAAGTTTTTGATTATTACGTACAAGGTGCCCCTTTGCAAGGAGTACTTGACAGTTTTTAAATGAAAGCGCTATCTTCAATAACAAAAAAGTTATGCAAAATTTACGATCTAAAAAAGTACATGTTAATTGTAAAAAACCGAAATTTCGATTTTTCTCAAAAACTATAATTTTTTAAGTTTTTGATTATTACGTACAAGGTGCCCCTTTGCAAGGAGTACTTGACAGTTTTTAAATAAAAGCGCTATCTTTAATAACAAAAAAGTTATGCAAAATTTTCGATCTAAAAAAGTACATGTTAATTGTAAAAAACCGAAATTTAGATTTTTCTCAAAAACTATAATTTTTTCAATTTTGATAATTATGTGCAAGGTGCCCCTTTGCAAGAAGTACTTGACAGTTTTTAAATGAAAGCGCTATCTTTAATAACAAAAAAGTTATGCAAAATTTACGATCTAAAAAAGTACATGTTAATTGTAAAAAACCGAAATTTCGATTTTTCTCAAAAACTATAATTTTTTAAGTTTTTGATTATTACGTACAAGGTGCCCCTTTGCAAGGAGTACTTGACAGTTTTTAAATGAAAGCTCTATCTTTAATAACAAAAAAGTTATGCAAAATTTTCGATCTAAAAAAGTACATGTTAATTGTAAAAAACCGAAATTTCGATTTTTCTCAAAAACTATAATTTTTTAAGTTTTTGATTATTACGTACAAGGTGCCCCTTTGCAAGGAGTACTTGACAGTTTTTAAATGAAAGCTCTATCTTTAATAACAAAAAAGTTATGCAAAATTTTCGATCTAAAAAAGTACATGTTAATTGTAAAAAACCGAAATTTCGATTTTTCTCAAAAACTATAATTTTTTAAGTTTTTGATTATTACGTACAAGGTGCCCCTTTGCAAGGAGTACTTGACAGTTTTTAAATGAAAGCGCTATCTTTAATAACAAAAAAGTTATGCAAAATTTACGATCTAAAAAAGTACATGTTAATTGTAAAAAACCGAAATTTCGATTTTTCTCAAAAACTATAATTTTTTAAGTTTTTGATTATTACGTACAAGGTGCCCCTTTGCAAGGAGTACTTGACAGTTTTTAAATGAAAGCTCTATCTTTAATAACAAAAAAGTTATGCAAAATTTTCGATCTAAAAAAGTACATGTTAATTGTAAAAAACCGAAATTTCGATTTTTCTCAAAAACTATAATTTTTTAAGTTTTTGATTATTACGTACAAGGTGCCCCTTTGCAAGGAGTACTTGACAGTTTTTAAATGAAAGCTCTATCTTTAATAACAAAAAAGTTATGCAAAATTTACGATCTAAAAAAGTACATGTTAATTGTAAAAAACCGAAATTTCGATTTTTCTCAAAAACTATAATTTTTTAAGTTTTTGATTATTACGTACAAGGTGCCCCTTTGCAAGGAGTACTTGACAGTTTTTAAATGAAAGCGCTATCTTCAATAACAAAAAAGTTATGCAAAATTTACGATCTAAAAAAGTACATGTTAATTGTAAAAAACCGAAATTTCGATTTTTCTCAAAAACTATAATTTTTTAAGTTTTTGATTATTACGTACAAGGTGCCCCTTTGCAAGGAGTACTTGACAGTTTTTAAATGAAAGCTCTATCTTTAATAACAAAAAAGTTATGCAAAATTTTCGATCTAAAAAAGTACATGTTAATTGTAAAAAACCGAAATTTCGATTTTTCTCAAAAACTATAATTTTTTAAGTTTTTGATTATTACGTACAAGGTGCCCCTTTGCAAGGAGTACTTGACAGTTTTTAAATGAAAGCTCTATCTTTAATAACAAAAAAGTTATGCAAAATTTACGATCTAAAAAAGTACATGTTAATTGTAAAAAACCGAAATTTCGATTTTTTGCAAGGAGTACTTGACAGTTTTTAAATGAAAGCTCTATCTTTAATAACAAAAAAGTTATGCAAAATTTTCGATCTAAAAAAGTACATGTTAATTGTAAAAAACCGAAATTTCGATTTTTCTCAAAAACTATAATTTTTTAAGTTTTTGATTATTACGTACAAGGTGCCCCTTTGCAAGGAGTACTTGACAGTTTTTAAATGAAAGCGCTATCTTCAATAACAAAAAAGTTATGCAAAATTTACGATCTAAAAAAGTACATGTTAATTGTAAAAAACCGAAATTTCGATTTTTCTCAAAAACTATAATTTTTTAAGTTTTTGATTATTACGTACAAGGTGCCCCTTTGCAAGGAGTACTTGACAGTTTTTAAATGAAAGCGCTATCTTCAATAACAAAAAAGTTATGCAAAATTTACGATCTAAAAAAGTACATGTTAATTGTAAAAAACCGAAATTTCGATTTTTCTCAAAAACTATAATTTTTTAAGTTTTTGATTATTACGTACAAGGTGCCCCTTTGCAAGGAGTACTTGACAGTTTTTAAATGAAAGCGCTATCTTTAATAACAAAAAAGTTATGCAAAATTTACGATCTAAAAAAGTACATGTTAATTGTAAAAAACCGAAATTTCGATTTTTCTCAAAAACTATAATTTTTTAAGTTTTTGATTATTACGTACAAGGTGCCCCTTTGCAAGGAGTACTTGACAGTTTTTAAATGAAAGCTCTATCTTTAATAACAAAAAAGTTATGCAAAATTTTCGATCTAAAAAAGTACATGTTAATTGTAAAAAACCGAAATTTCGATTTTTCTCAAAAACTATAATTTTTTAAGTTTTTGATTATTACGTACAAGGTGCCCCTTTGCAAGGAGTACTTGACAGTTTTTAAATGAAAGCTCTATCTTTAATAACAAAAAAGTTATGCAAAATTTTCGATCTAAAAAAGTACATGTTAATTGTAAAAAACCGAAATTTCGATTTTTCTCAAAAACTATAATTTTTTAAGTTTTTGATTATTACGTACAAGGTGCCCCTTTGCAAGGAGTACTTGACAGTTTTTAAATGAAAGCTCTATCTTTAATAACAAAAAAGTTATGCAAAATTTACGATCTAAAAAAGTACATGTTAATTGTAAAAAACCGAAATTTCGATTTTTCTCAAAAACTATAATTTTTTAAGTTTTTGATTATTACGTACAAGGTGCCCCTTTGCAAGGAGTACTTGACAGTTTTTAAATGAAAGCGCTATCTTTAATAACAAAAAAGTTATGCAAAATTTACGATCTAAAAAAGTACATGTTAATTGTAAAAAACCGAAATTTCGATTTTTCTCAAAAACTATAATTTTTTAAGTTTTTGATTATTACGTACAAGGTGCCCCTTTGCAAGGAGTACTTGACAGTTTTTAAATGAAAGCTCTATCTTTAATAACAAAAAAGTTATGCAAAATTTTCGATCTAAAAAAGTACATGTTAATTGTAAAAAACCGAAATTTCGATTTTTCTCAAAAACTATAATTTTTTAAGTTTTTGATTATTACGTACAAGGTGCCCCTTTGCAAGGAGTACTTGACAGTTTTTAAATGAAAGCTCTATCTTTAATAACAAAAAAGTTATGCAAAATTTTCGATCTAAAAAAGTACATGTTAATTGTAAAAAACCGAAATTTAGATTTTTCTCAAAAACTATAATTTTTTCAATTTTGATAATTATGTGCAAGGTGCCCCTTTGCAAGAAGTACTTGACAGTTTTTAAATGAAAGCGCTATCTTTAATAACAAAAAAGTTATGCAAAATTTACGATCTAAAAAAGTACATGTTAATTGTAAAAAACCGAAATTTCGATTTTTCTCAAAAACTATAATTTTTTAAGTTTTTGATTATTACGTACAAGGTGCCCCTTTGCAAGGAGTACTTGACAGTTTTTAAATGAAAGCTCTATCTTTAATAACAAAAAAGTTATGCAAAATTTTCGATCTAAAAAAGTACATGTTAATTGTAAAAAACCGAAATTTCGATTTTTCTCAAAAACTATAATTTTTTAAGTTTTTGATTATTACGTACAAGGTGCCCCTTTGCAAGGAGTACTTGACAGTTTTTAAATGAAAGCTCTATCTTTAATAACAAAAAAGTTATGCAAAATTTTCGATCTAAAAAAGTACATGTTAATTGTAAAAAACCGAAATTTCGATTTTTCTCAAAAACTATAATTTTTTAAGTTTTTGATTATTACGTACAAGGTGCCCCTTTGCAAGGAGTACTTGACAGTTTTTAAATGAAAGCGCTATCTTTAATAACAAAAAAGTTATGCAAAATTTACGATCTAAAAAAGTACATGTTAATTGTAAAAAACCGAAATTTCGATTTTTCTCAAAAACTATAATTTTTTAAGTTTTTGATTATTACGTACAAGGTGCCCCTTTGCAAGGAGTACTTGACAGTTTTTAAATGAAAGCTCTATCTTTAATAACAAAAAAGTTATGCAAAATTTTCGATCTAAAAAAGTACATGTTAATTGTAAAAAACCGAAATTTCGATTTTTCTCAAAAACTATAATTTTTTAAGTTTTTGATTATTACGTACAAGGTGCCCCTTTGCAAGGAGTACTTGACAGTTTTTAAATGAAAGCTCTATCTTTAATAACAAAAAAGTTATGCAAAATTTACGATCTAAAAAAGTACATGTTAATTGTAAAAAACCGAAATTTCGATTTTTCTCAAAAACTATAATTTTTTAAGTTTTTGATTATTACGTACAAGGTGCCCCTTTGCAAGGAGTACTTGACAGTTTTTAAATGAAAGCGCTATCTTCAATAACAAAAAAGTTATGCAAAATTTACGATCTAAAAAAGTACATGTTAATTGTAAAAAACCGAAATTTCGATTTTTCTCAAAAACTATAATTTTTTAAGTTTTTGATTATTACGTACAAGGTGCCCCTTTGCAAGGAGTACTTGACAGTTTTTAAATGAAAGCTCTATCTTTAATAACAAAAAAGTTATGCAAAATTTTCGATCTAAAAAAGTACATGTTAATTGTAAAAAACCGAAATTTCGATTTTTCTCAAAAACTATAATTTTTTAAGTTTTTGATTATTACGTACAAGGTGCCCCTTTGCAAGGAGTACTTGACAGTTTTTAAATGAAAGCTCTATCTTTAATAACAAAAAAGTTATGCAAAATTTACGATCTAAAAAAGTACATGTTAATTGTAAAAAACCGAAATTTCGATTTTTCTCAAAAACTATAATTTTTTAAGTTTTTGATTATTACGTACAAGGTGCCCCTTTGCAAGGAGTACTTGACAGTTTTAAATGAAAGCGCTATCTTCAATAACAAAAAAGTTATGCAAAATTTACGATCTAAAAAAGTACATGTTAATTGTAAAAAACCGAAATTTCGATTTTTTGCAAGGAGTACTTGACAGTTTTTAAATGAAAGCTCTATCTTTAATAACAAAAAAGTTATGCAAAATTTTCGATCTAAAAAAGTACATGTTAATTGTAAAAAACCGAAATTTCGATTTTTCTCAAAAACTATAATTTTTTAAGTTTTTGATTATTACGTACAAGGTGCCCCTTTGCAAGGAGTACTTGACAGTTTTTAAATGAAAGCGCTATCTTCAATAACAAAAAAGTTATGCAAAATTTACGATCTAAAAAAGTACATGTTAATTGTAAAAAACCGAAATTTCGATTTTTCTCAAAAACTATAATTTTTTAAGTTTTTGATTATTACGTACAAGGTGCCCCTTTGCAAGGAGTACTTGACAGTTTTTAAATGAAAGCGCTATCTTCAATAACAAAAAAGTTATGCAAAATTTACGATCTAAAAAAGTACATGTTAATTGTAAAAAACCGAAATTTCGATTTTTCTCAAAAACTATAATTTTTTAAGTTTTTGATTATTACGTACAAGGTGCCCCTTTGCAAGGAGTACTTGACAGTTTTTAAATGAAAGCTCTATCTTTAATAACAAAAAAGTTATGCAAAATTTACGATCTAAAAAAGTACATGTTAATTGTAAAAAACCGAAATTTCGATTTTTCTCAAAAACTATAATTTTTTAAGTTTTTGATTATTACGTACAAGGTGCCCCTTTGCAAGGAGTACTTGACAGTTTTTAAATGAAAGCGCTATCTTCAATAACAAAAAAGTTATGCAAAATTTACGATCTAAAAAAGTACATGTTAATTGTAAAAAACCGAAATTTCGATTTTTCTCAAAACTATAATTTTTTAAGTTTTTGATTATTACGTACAAGGTGCCCCTTTGCAAGGAGTACTTGACAGTTTTTAAATGAAAGCTCTATCTTTAATAACAAAAAAGTTATGCAAAATTTACGATCTAAAAAAGTACATGTTAATTGTAAAAAACCGAAATTTCGATTTTTCTCAAAAACTATAATTTTTTAAGTTTTTGATTATTACGTACAAGGTGCCCCTTTGCAAGGAGTACTTGACAGTTTTTAAATGAAAGCGCTATCTTCAATAACAAAAAAGTTATGCAAAATTTACGATCTAAAAAAGTACATGTTAATTGTAAAAAACCGAAATTTCGATTTTTCTCAAAAACTATAATTTTTTAAGTTTTTGATTATTACGTACAAGGTGCCCCTTTGCAAGGAGTACTTGACAGTTTTTAAATGAAAGCGCTATCTTCAATAACAAAAAAGTTATGCAAAATTTACGATCTAAAAAAGTACATGTTAATTGTAAAAAACCGAAATTTCGATTTTTCTCAAAACTATAATTTTTTAAGTTTTTGATTATTACGTACAAGGTGCCCCTTTGCAAGGAGTACTTGACAGTTTTTAAATGAAAGCTCTATCTTTAATAACAAAAAAGTTATGCAAAATTTACGATCTAAAAAAGTACATGTTAATTGTAAAAAACCGAAATTTCGATTTTTCTCAAAAACTATAATTTTTTAAGTTTTTGATTATTACGTACAAGGTGCCCCTTTGCAAGGAGTACTTGACAGTTTTTAAATGAAAGCGCTATCTTTAATAACAAAAAAGTTATGCAAAATTTACGATCTAAAAAAGTACATGTTAATTGTAAAAAACCGAAATTTCGATTTTTCTCAAAAACTATAATTTTTTAAGTTTTTGATTATTACGTACAAGGTGCCCCTTTGCAAGGAGTACTTGACAGTTTTTAAATGAAAGCGCTATCTTCAATAACAAAAAAGTTATGCAAAATTTACGATCTAAAAAAGTACATGTTAATTGTAAAAAACCGAAATTTCGATTTTTCTCAAAAACTATAATTTTTTAAGTTTTTGATTATTACGTACAAGGTGCCCCTTTGCAAGGAGTACTTGACAGTTTTTAAATGAAAGCTCTATCTTTAATAACAAAAAAGTTATGCAAAATTTACGATCTAAAAAAGTACATGTTAATTGTAAAAAACCGAAATTTCGATTTTTCTCAAAAACTATAATTTTTTAAGTTTTTGATTATTACGTACAAGGTGCCCCTTTGCAAGGAGTACTTGACAGTTTTTAAATGAAAGCGCTATCTTCAATAACAAAAAAGTTATGCAAAATTTACGATCTAAAAAAGTACATGTTAATTGTAAAAAACCGAAATTTCGATTTTTCTCAAAAACTATAATTTTTTAAGTTTTTGATTATTACGTACAAGGTGCCCCTTTGCAAGGAGTACTTGACAGTTTTTAAATGAAAGCTCTATCTTTAATAACAAAAAAGTTATGCAAAATTTTCGATCTAAAAAAGTACATGTTAATTGTAAAAAACCGAAATTTCGATTTTTCTCAAAAACTATAATTTTTTAAGTTTTTGATTATTACGTACAAGGTGCCCCTTTGCAAGGAGTACTTGACAGTTTTTAAATGAAAGCTCTATCTTTAATAACAAAAAAGTTATGCAAAATTTACGATCTAAAAAAGTACATGTTAATTGTAAAAAACCGAAATTTCGATTTTTTGCAAGGAGTACTTGACAGTTTTTAAATGAAAGCTCTATCTTTAATAACAAAAAAGTTATGCAAAATTTTCGATCTAAAAAAGTACATGTTAATTGTAAAAAACCGAAATTTCGATTTTTCTCAAAAACTATAATTTTTTAAGTTTTTGATTATTACGTACAAGGTGCCCCTTTGCAAGGAGTACTTGACAGTTTTTAAATGAAAGCGCTATCTTCAATAACAAAAAAGTTATGCAAAATTTACGATCTAAAAAAGTACATGTTAATTGTAAAAAACCGAAATTTCGATTTTTCTCAAAAACTATAATTTTTTAAGTTTTTGATTATTACGTACAAGGTGCCCCTTTGCAAGGAGTACTTGACAGTTTTTAAATGAAAGCTCTATCTTTAATAACAAAAAAGTTATGCAAAATTTTCGATCTAAAAAAGTACATGTTAATTGTAAAAAACCGAAATTTCGATTTTTCTCAAAAACTATAATTTTTTAAGTTTTTGATTATTACGTACAAGGTGCCCCTTTGCAAGGAGTACTTGACAGTTTTTAAATGAAAGCTCTATCTTTAATAACAAAAAAGTTATGCAAAATTTTCGATCTAAAAAAGTACATGTTAATTGTAAAAAACCGAAATTTCGATTTTTCTCAAAAACTATAATTTTTTAAGTTTTTGATTATTACGTACAAGGTGCCCCTTTGCAAGGAGTACTTGACAGTTTTTAAATGAAAGCTCTATCTTTAATAACAAAAAAGTTATGCAAAATTTTCGATCTAAAAAAGTACATGTTAATTGTAAAAAACCGAAATTTCGATTTTTCTCAAAAACTATAATTTTTTAAGTTTTTGATTATTACGTACAAGGTGCCCCTTTGCAAGGAGTACTTGACAGTTTTTAAATGAAAGCGCTATCTTCAATAACAAAAAAGTTATGCAAAATTTACGATCTAAAAAAGTACATGTTAATTGTAAAAAACCGAAATTTCGATTTTTCTCAAAAACTATAATTTTTTAAGTTTTTGATTATTACGTACAAGGTGCCCCTTTGCAAGGAGTACTTGACAGTTTTTAAATGAAAGCGCTATCTTCAATAACAAAAAAGTTATGCAAAATTTACGATCTAAAAAAGTACATGTTAATTGTAAAAAACCGAAATTTCGATTTTTCTCAAAAACTATAATTTTTTAAGTTTTTGATTATTACGTACAAGGTGCCCCTTTGCAAGGAGTACTTGACAGTTTTTAAATGAAAGCGCTATCTTTAATAACAAAAAAGTTATGCAAAATTTACGATCTAAAAAAGTACATGTTAATTGTAAAAAACCGAAATTTCGATTTTTCTCAAAAACTATAATTTTTTAAGTTTTTGATTATTACGTACAAGGTGCCCCTTTGCAAGGAGTACTTGACAGTTTTTAAATGAAAGCTCTATCTTTAATAACAAAAAAGTTATGCAAAATTTTCGATCTAAAAAAGTACATGTTAATTGTAAAAAACCGAAATTTCGATTTTTCTCAAAAACTATAATTTTTTAAGTTTTTGATTATTACGTACAAGGTGCCCCTTTGCAAGGAGTACTTGACAGTTTTTAAATGAAAGCTCTATCTTTAATAACAAAAAAGTTATGCAAAATTTACGATCTAAAAAAGTACATGTTAATTGTAAAAAACCGAAATTTCGATTTTTCTCAAAAACTATAATTTTTTAAGTTTTTGATTATTACGTACAAGGTGCCCCTTTGCAAGGAGTACTTGACAGTTTTTAAATGAAAGCGCTATCTTTAATAACAAAAAAGTTATGCAAAATTTACGATCTAAAAAAGTACATGTTAATTGTAAAAAACCGAAATTTCGATTTTTCTCAAAAACTATAATTTTTTAAGTTTTTGATTATTACGTACAAGGTGCCCCTTTGCAAGGAGTACTTGACAGTTTTTAAATGAAAGCGCTATCTTTAATAACAAAAAAGTTATGCAAAATTTTCGATCTAAAAAAGTACATGTTAATTGTAAAAAACCGAAATTTCGATTTTTCTCAAAAACTATAATTTTTTAAGTTTTTGATTATTACGTACAAAGTGTCCCTTTGCAAGGAGTACTTGACAATTTTTAAATGAAAGCTCTATCTTTAATAACAAAAAAGTTATGCAAAATTTTCGATCTAAAAAAGTACATGTTAATTGTAAAAAACCAAAATTTCGATTTTTCTCAAAAACTATAATTTTTTAAGTTTTTGATTATTACGTACAAGGTGCCCCTTTGCGAGGAGTATTTGACAGTTTTTAAATGAAAGCTCTATCTTTAATAACAAAAAAGTTATGCAAAATTTTCGATCTAAAAAAGTACATGTTAATTGTAAAAAACCAAAATTTCGATTTTTCTCAAAAACTATAATTTTTTAAGTTTTTGATAATTACGTACAAAGTGCCTTTTTGCAAGGAGTACTTGACAGTTTTTAAATGAAAGCTCTATCTTTAATAACAAAAAAGTTATGCAAAATTTACGATCTAAAAAAGCACATGTTAATTGTAAAAAACCGAAATTTTGATTTTTCTCAAAAACTATATTTTTTTTTGTTTTTGATAATTACGTACAAAGTGCCTTTTGCAAGGAGTACTTGACAGTTTTTAAATGAAAGCTCTATCTTTAATAACAAAAAAGTTATGCAAAATTTACGATCTAAAAAAGTACATGTTAATTGTAAAAAACCGAAATTTCGATTTTTCTCAAAAACTATAGTTTTTTCAATTTTGATAATTATGTGCAAGGTGCCCCTTTGCAAGAAGTACTTGACAGTTTTTAAATAAAAGCTCTATCTTTAATAACAAAAAAGTTATGCAAATATTATATATAAAGTTAAGCTTATTTTTTTTCAAAACAAACACGATATAGCTTGACTTGCCTTAATCCTAACTTCTTCTGACTCGTCTTGCATCAGTCCGATCAGTTTATCGCAGACAGTTTCCACTGAAACTTTCGGTTCATTTTCGGTTAGTAGTTCGGCGTAGAACAAACCGGTGACAAGGGCAGGATTGGCCCTTAGACACCACCTTTAAACCAATTCGTCCTCGATTTGACCCCCAAATAACCTTTGATATCATTGTTTCTCAAAATCCCTAATTAAATTCAAAATATATCACAGACAAACTGCATAAATATTACATTTAAGGTGCTGCCATTTACTTACCATGCGTTTAATTAACTCCTTAATAAAATCCGTGAAGATCAAGTCGGTGTCGTCGCCCAAACACTCCTGGATCATGCGGTTTACCTCCGGACAATCCAGTTAAGGGCCGACCTTCTGGATCGTACTTTTACAGGCCTAAATGGAGTCCATGCATGAGTTAAGTGAGTAAAATGATCCAAAAAAGTCATACCTTGACAACATACACGTCTGGATCGCATAGATGCAAGAATAAAGTGATGAGGTTCCCTTGGATCTGCTCCTTGAATGCCTCCAAATTGGTCTCCTGGCCAAGGGATGTTGCCAGATTTCCTAATAACTGGATCGAGGATCTCCTTAGACGTGGATCCTATTGACTGAATAGCAACTTGATCCTCACTGCTGCGGTAACTTGAAAGGGATGGAATTTGTGCCCTGGCAAGCTGTTTAAAGGAGTTTCGAGAAGGATTGCAAGGATTCCAGGATCAGCTCGCTTTTGTTCCTAGATAGGGAAGAATAGGTCGATCATTTTGTAAATGATTAAATTAAGAGTAGAACCTTTCAAAAAACAGTTGAGTAGCTCGTTGTCGAGTTATTTCTCCGGGTCCTATTTATTTATTAAGAAATAAATCCTGGAATTTTCATTGAATTGACTTAGAAAATGGACAATATTGATAATATGGACTAAAAACTCAATAAAATCCATATCGAGATTTGATCAAAGTCAGTGATAATCACAGGAAAGCTTGCCGGTCAATAAAATCAATCATTTAATAAATTGTCACTGCCAAAATTAGAAGTTTTATTTGTAATTCTCATGGTAGAGATTTATTCAAAGTAAGTATATGTAAACGGAATCCAGGTATTTGAGGTTTTTAAAGAAGAAGAGGGAGGAGAAGAAGAAGAAGAAAAAGAAGAAGCAGAAGAAACTTTGGACTCAACTGCCTGTAAAAAATCAATAATTTTGTCCAGGCATTTAAAAAAGAGGAAGAAGAAGGAGAAGAGAAGTAGCAGTAGCCAAAGTGCGAGAGAAATGAGGGAGGGAAAGGGACAGACAATGAGACGCCTACAGGAGTGGAGGAAACCAGAGGGTAGTCTGTCCCTTTTCCTCCCTCGTTTCCCTCTCACTCTCGTTACTGCTACTTCTCTTCTTTTTCTTCTTTTTCAACGGTGTCAAATACTCGGAAGAAGTTATTGATTTGCCAAACCTGCCATTCTACCCATCATTTAAGCACCTTATAACAATAAATGTTTTTTTTGGACTTTTATTGTAATGGGATTTTTAGTCCCGAGGGTCCGTAGGTCAAAGAAACCACTTATGTCGGGAAATCTCAGTTAATTCACCTCAGTTATGGGCTTAGTTTTAACACCTTTTAATAACAAAATAGATAACATAAATTGCTAGCCAAGAAACAGGACAGTTGTAACCTTACCTTTTAATAATAAAAGCACTGACCCGGATTAAAACCTTTTAACGGAATCACGGAGTCAAAGGCGCCATACTTCTTTATTAAATGGTGATAAACGAAGTCATAATCATAAGAACACTCGAGCAGAAATGTAGGGTTTAAAGAATGTCATACATTTCCACAAATAAATAAAATATTTAAGACGCCCGATATTCTAATAGAACAAACTATAGCAAAGGTAGAGGTCGTTCCACTACATTATATATTTAAGAATGAACTACGGGTTTGATAAATTTTTTTGATTTTCAAAATTTTTATAGACACTTTTTGTTTCAAATTAAAAATAGAACAAAGTATAAAGAATAACATTAAATCGTAAAACAAAAATAAAGGAGTTATGAGAGGTTTTAGAAAAATTTGAAATTTTTGAAAAAAAAAAAATATTTTTTTTGGCAAATCGATAGACCATTTAAAGCACATGCAATAGAAAAATAATTATTAAATGCAGCACTTTTCCAGAAAATCGGGAAAAACCTTTAAACAGTTTTTGCTCATTTCCTCGAAAACCACTACGAATATGAAAAAAAATTCTTTTAGCGTTCGATTCCTAATCAAAAATAGAACAAATCGTAAAATATAACATTGAGTCGAAAAATACAAAATAAAGAAGTTATGAGAGATTTTTGAAAAATTTAAAAATTTTTCGATGAAAAAATTAAAAAAAAAATTTTTGAAAAAATTAATTTTGTTTTGGCAAATCAATACATCACCCAAAGCACTTTAAAAAAGTCTTATAAAACTTTTTTGAAAAATGTACCAAAAAAAAGTTATACGCAAAAAGTCTTCCTCAAAAATGCAAGGGGTAACCCTGGAAAATTGCTCATAAAATCGGTTTTTATTTTTTTTCGGGAAACTATTGTTTAAACAAAAGTTGTTTGGAATCTCAATGCCCATCAGATTCAATAAAAAAAAAGATTTTTAAGTCCAACAGTTTTCCAGAAAATTAAAAAAAACCTTTAAACAGTTTATCTTTATTTTCTCGAAAACTAGATGTAATATTAAAAAATTTTTTTTGCATCGAACTCCTGATCAAAAACAGAATAAATCATAAAAAACGACATTTATTCGTAAAACAAAAAATACCAGAGTTATAAAAGATTTTTAGAAAAGTTAAGAAACTTACCCCAAATTGTGATAATCCAAACAGTTCATTAAAATGCCCAGTATCGGATTGCAGTACCGCACTACGAGCTCCTTATTCAAATTCTCCAGGGCATACCCTAATCCTCAAACCCCGATCTTCCGCACCCAGCAGCTCCGCTCCAACTGGACATCCAGAATCGTCTCCAGTAGATTTTCTATCAAAACCGCCTGTTTGCTCTCTACATTGTCCTTGATCAAGTAGGTAAAAAAAGCGACCACTAACGTCCTCTGAGGTATCAGGTCCGACCGAATACTGGGCCCATAAAAGAGACGATCCATGACAAAGTGTGCTACATGTCTGCACATACGTCCCCCACCACTGTTTCGGTCATTTTTAGACAGAGAAGTTGGTCCTGGTGAATGCAGAGAGAGCTGGAGGATAAAAGGTACGGTCAAATGAGAACAAGTGAGTCAACCCATATCCCCCCACCAGCTTCACACTGTTACACACAAGGACGAAACTAAGACAAAACCGTTGGAATTTTCCAGATCGGACCAGTAGAAGCCGAGATATCGACCTCCAAAGTTTGGGATTTTTCATTTTTAGGGTATACCCCCCCGTATCGAATTTTTTCACCAAAAATTGATTTTTTCCGAATTTGAACTAACTATACCAGCGCCTTCTTTAGACCACCTACATTACGAAAACACCGGGTTATAACGAGATCCGAGCAGAACTAAGGGAATGAGAGCACTTTGAAAATTCGGAAAAAAGTCATTTTTCGACGTCGTTTTTGAGGCCAAAAATGGGCTCCAAAAATGCCATATCTCAACTGCTATTAGAGCTACGATCTTGCGGATGGTCTCGTTGGATTCAGAAAGACGAAACTAAGACAAAACCGTTGGAATTTTCCAGATCGGACCAGTAGATGCCGAGATATCGACCTCCAAAGTTTGGGTTTTTTCGTTTTTCGGGTATACCCCCCCGTATCGAATTTTTTCACCAAAAATTGATTTTTTCCGAAGTCGAACCAACTATACCAGCGTCTTTTTTAGACCACCTACATTACGAAAATACCGGGTTATAACGAGATCCGAGCAGAACTAAGGGAATGAGAGCACTTTGAAAATTCGGAAAAAAGTCATTTTTCGACCTCGTTTTTGAGGCCAAAAATGGGCTCCAAAAATGCCATATCTCAGCTGCTGTTAGAGCTACGATCTTGCGAATGGTCTCGTTGGATTCAGAAAGACGAAACTAAGACAAAACCGTTGGAATTTTCCAGATCGGACCAGTAGATGCCGAGATATCGACCTCCAAAGTTTGGGTTTTTTCGTTTTTCGGGTATACCCCCCCGTATCGAATTTTTTCACCAAAAATTGATTTTTTCCGAATTCGAACTGACTATACCAGCGTCTTTTTTAGACCACCTACATTACGAAAACACCGGGTTATAACGAGATCCGAGCAGAACTAAGGGAATGAAAGCACTTTGAAAATTCGGAAAAAAGTCATTTTTCGACGTCGTTTTTGAGGCCAAAAATGGGCTCCAAAAATGCCATATCTCAGCTGCTATTAGAGCTACGATCTTGCGGATGGTCTCGTTGGATTCAGAAAGACGAAACTAAGACAAAACCGTTGGAACTTTCCAGATCGGACCAGTAGAAGCCGAGATATCGACCTCCAAAGTTTGGGATTTTTCATTTTTAGGGTATACCCCCCCGTATCGAATTTTTTCACCAAAAATTGATTTTTTCCGAATTCGAACTGACTATACCAGCGTCTTCTTTAGACCACCTACATTACGAAAATACCGGGTTATAACGAGATCCGAGCAGAACTAAGGGAATGAGAGCACTTTGAAAATTCGGAAAAAAGTCATTTTTCGACGTCGTTTTTGAGGCCAAAAATGGGCTCCAAAAATGCCATATCTCAGCTGCTATTAGAGCTACGATCTTGCGGATGGTCTCGTTGGATTCAGAAAGACGAAACTAAGACAAAACCGTTGGAATTTTCCAGATCGGACCAGTAGATGCCGAGATATCGACCTCCAAAGTTTGGGTTTTTTCGTTTTTCGGGTATACCCCCCCGTATCGAATTTTTTCACCAAAAATTGATTTTTTCCGAATTCGAACTGACTATACCAGCGTCTTCTTTAGACCACCTACATTACGAAAATACCGGGTTATAACGAGATCCGAGCAGAACTAAGGGAATGAGAGCACTTTGAAAATTCGGAAAAAAGTCATTTTTCGACGTCGTTTTTGAGGCCAAAAATGGGCTCCAAAAATGCCATATCTCAGCTGCTGTTAGAGCTACGATCTTGCGAATGGTCTCGTTGGATTCAGAAAGACGAAACTAAGACAAAACCGTTGGAATTTTCCAGATCGGACTAGTAAAAGTCGAGATATCGACCTCCAAAGTTTGGGTTTTTTCGTTTTTCGGGTATACCCCCCCGTATCGAATTTTTTCACCAAAAATTGATTTTTTCCGAATTCGAACTGACTATACCAGCGTCTTCTTTAGACCACCTACATTACGAAAATACCGGGTTATAACGAGATCCGAGCAGAACTAAGGGAATGAGAGCACTTTGAAAATTCGGAAAAAAGTCATTTTTCGACCTCGTTTTTGAGGCCAAAAATGGGCTCCAAAAATGCCATATCTCAGCTGCTATTTAAGCTACGATCTTGCGAATGGTCTCGTTGGATTCAGAAAGACGAAACTAAGACAAAACCGTTGGAATTTTCCAGATCGGACCAGTAGATGCCGAGATATCGACCTCCAAAGTTTGGGATTTTTCATTTTTAGGGTATACCCCCCCGTATCGAATTTTTTCACCAAAAATTGATTTTTTCCGAATTCGAACTGACTATACCAGCGTCTTCTTTAGACCACCTACATTACGAAAACACCGGGTTATAACGAGATCCGAGCAGAACTAAGGGAATGAGAGCACTTTGAAAATTCGGAAAAAAGTCATTTTTCGACGTCGTTTTTGAGGCCAAAAATGGGCTCCAAAAATGCCATATCTCAGCTGCTATTAGAGCTACGATCTTGCGGATGGTCTCGTTGGATTCAGAAAGACGAAACTAAGACAAAACCGTTGGAACTTTCCAGATCGGACCAGTAGAAGCCGAGATATCGACCTCCAAAGTTTGGGATTTTTCATTTTTAGGGTATACCCCCCCGTATCGAATTTTTTCACCAAAAATTGATTTTTTCCGAATTCGAACTGACTATACCAGCGTCTTCTTTAGACCACCTACATTACGAAAATACCGGGTTATAACGAGATCCGAGCAGAACTAAGGGAATGAGAGCACTTTGAAAATTCGGAAAAAAGTCATTTTTCGACGTCGTTTTTGAGGCCAAAAATGGGCTCCAAAAATGCCATATCTCAGCTGCTGTTAGAGCTACGATCTTGCGGATGGTCTCGTTGGATTCAGAAAGACGAAACTAAGACAAAACCGTTGGAACTTTCCAGATCGGACCAGTAGATGCCGAGATATCGACCTCCAAAGTTTGGGATTTTTCATTTTTAGGGTATACCCCCCCGTATCGAATTTTTTCACCAAAAATTGATTTTTTCCGAATTCGAACTGACTATACCAGCGTCTTCTTTAGACCACCTACATTACGAAAACACCGGGTTATAACGAGATCCGAGCAGAACTAAGGGAATGAGAGCACTTTGAAAATTCGGAAAAAAGTCATTTTTCGACCTCGTTTTTGAGGCCAAAAATGGGCTCCAAAAATGCCATATCTCAGCTGCTGTTAGAGCTACGATCTTGCGGATGGTCTCGTTGGATTCAGAAAGACGAAACTAAGACAAAACCGTTGGAATTTTCCAGATCGGACCAGTAGAAGCCGAGATATCGACCTCCAAAGTTTGGGATTTTTCATTTTTAGGGTATACCCCCCCGTATCGAATTTTTTTACCAAAAATTGATTTTTTCTGAATTCGAACTGACTATACCAGCGTCTTCTTTAGACCACCTACATTACGAAAATACCGGGTTATAACGAGATCCGAGCAGAACTAAGGGAATGAGAGCACTTTGAAAATTCGGAAAAAAGTCATTTTTCGACGTCGTTTTTGAGGCCAAAAATGGGCTCCAAAAATGCCATATCTCAGCTGCTATTAGAGCTACGATCTTGCGGATGGTCTCGTTGGATTCAGAAAGACGAAACTAAGACAAAACCGTTGGAACTTTCCAGATCGGACCAGTAGAAGCCGAGATATCGACCTCCAAAGTTTGGGATTTTTCATTTTTAGGGTATACCCCCCCGTATCGAATTTTTTCACCAAAAATTGATTTTTTCCGAATTCGAACGGACTATACCAGCGTCTTCTTTAGACCACCTACATTACGAAAATACCGGGTTATAACGAGATCCGAGCAGAACTAAGGGAATGAGAGCACTTTGAAAATTCGGAAAAAAGTCATTTTTCGACGTCGTTTTTGAGGCCAAAAATGGGCTCCAAAAATGCCATATCTCAGCTGCTATTAGAGCTACGATCTTGCGGATGGTCTCGTTGGATTCAGAAAGACGAAACTAAGACAAAACCGTTGGAACTTTCCAGATCGGACCAGTAGAAGCCGAGATATCGACCTCCAAAGTTTGGGATTTTTCATTTTTAGGGTATACCCCCCCGTATCGAATTTTTTCACCAAAAATTGATTTTTTCCGAATTTGAACTGACTATACCAGCGTCTTCTTTAGACCACCTACATTACGAAAATACCGGGTTATAACGAGATCCGAGCAGAACTAAGGGAATGAGAGCACTTTGAAAATTCGGAAAAAAGTCATTTTTCGACCTCGTTTTTGAGGCCAAAAATGGGCTCCAAAAATGCCATATCTCAGCTGCTGTTAGAGCTACGATCTTGCGAATGGTCTCGTTGGATTCAGAAAGACGAAACTAAGACAAAACCGTTGGAATTTTCCAGATCTGACTAGTAGAAGTCGAGATATCGACCTCCGAAGTTTGGTTTTTTTCGTTTTTCGGGTATACCCCCCCGTATCGAATTTTTTCACCAAAAATTGATTTTTTCCGAAGTCGAACCAACTATACCAGCGTCTTCTTTAGACCACCTACATTACGAAAATACCGGGTTATAACGAAATCCGAGCAGAACTAAGGGAATGAGAGCACTTTGAAAATTCGGAAAAAAGTCATTTTTCGACCTCGTTTTTGAGGCCAAAAATGGGCTCCAAAAATGCCATATCTCAGCTGCTGTTAGAGCTACGATCTTGCGAATGGTCTCGTTGGATTCAGAAAGACGAAACTAAGACAAAACCGTTGGAATTTTCCAGATCGGACTAGTAGAAGCCGAGATATCGACCTCCAAAGTTTGGGTTTTTTCGTTTTTCGGGTATACCCCCCCGTATCGAATTTTTTCACCAAAAATTGATTTTTTCCGAATTCGAACTGACTATACCAGCGTCTTTTCTAGACCACCTACATTACGAAAACACCGGGTTATAACGAGATCCGAGCAGAACTAAGGGAATGAGAGCACTTTGAAAATTCGGAAAAAAGTCATTTTTCGACGTCGTTTTTGAGGCCAAAAATGGGCTCCAAAAATGCCATATCTCAGCTGCTATTAGAGCTACGATCTTGCGGATGGTCTCGTTGGATTCAGAAAGACGAAACTAAGACAAAACCGTTGGAATTTTCCAGATCGGACTAGTAGAAGCCGAGATATCGACCTCCAAAGTTTGGGTTTTTTCGTTTTTCGGGTATACCCCCCCGTATCGAATTTTTTCACCAAAAATTGATTTTTTCCGAAGTCGAACCAACTATACCAGCGTCTTCTTTAGGCCACCTACATTACGAAAATACCGGGTTATAACGAGATTCGAGCAGAACTAACTGAATGACAGCACTTTGAAAATCCGGAAAAAAGTCATTTTTCGACGTCGTTTTTGAGGCCAAAAATGGGCTCCAAAAATGCCATATCTCAGCTGCTATTAGAGCTACGATCTTGCGGATGGTCTCGTTGGATTCAGAAAGACGAAACTAAGACAAAACCGTTGGAATTTTCTAGATCGGACCAGTAGAAGCCGAGATATCGACCTCCAAAGTTTGGGATTTTTCATTTTTAGGGTATACCCCCCCGTATCGAATTTTTTCACCAAAAATTGATTTTTTCCGAATTCGAACTGACTATACCAGCGTCTTTTTTAGACCACCTACATTACGAAAATACCGGGTTATAACGAGATCCGAGCAGAACTAAGGGAATGAGAGCACTTTGAAAATTCGGAAAAAAGTCATTTTTCGACCTCGTTTTTGAGGCCAAAAATGGGCTCCAAAAATGCCATATCTCAGCTGCTGTTAGAGCTACGATCTTGCGAGTGGTCTCGTTGGATTCAGAAAGACGAAACTAAGATAAAACCGTTGGAATTTTCCAGATCGGACTAGTAGAAGCCGAGATATCGACCTCCAAAATTTGGGATTTTTCATTTTTAGGGTATACCCCCCCGTATCGAATTTTTTCACCAAAAATTGATTTTTTTCGAAGTCGAACCAACTATACCAGCGTCTTCTTTAGACCACCTACATTACGAAAATACCGGGTTATAACGAGATCCGAGCAGAACTAAGGGAATGAGAGCACTTTGAAAATTCGGAAAAAAGTCATTTTTCGACCTCGTTTTTGAGGCCAAAAATGGGCTCCAAAAATGCCATATCTCAGCTGCTGTTAGAGCTACGATCTTGCGAATGGTCTCGTTGGATTCAGAAAGACGAAACTAAGACAAAACCGTTGGAATTTTCCAGATCGGACCAGTAGATGCCGAGATATCGACCTCCAAAGTTTGGGTTTTTTCGTTTTTCGGGTATACCCCCCCGTATGGAATTTTTTCACCAAAAATTGATTTTTTCCGAAGTCGAACCAACTATACCAGCGTCTTCTTTAGACCACCTACATTACGAAAATACCGGGTTATAACGAGATCCGAGCAGAACTAAGGGAATGAGAGCACTTTGAAAATTCGGAAAAAAGTCATTTTTCGACGACGTTTTTGAGGCCAAAAATGGGCTCCAAAAATGCCATATCTCAGCTGCTATTAGAGCTACTATCTTACGGATGGTCTCGTTGGATTCAGAAAGACGAAACTAAGACAAAACCGTTGGAATTTTCCAGATCGGACCAGTAGAAGCCGAGATATCGACCTCCAAAGTTTGGGATTTTTCATTTTTAGGGTATACCCCCCCGTATCGAATTTTTTCACCAAAAATTGATTTTTTCCGAATTCGAACTGACTATACCAGCGTCTTTTTTAGACCACCTACATTACGAAAACACCGGGTTATAACGAGATCCGAGCAGAACTAAGGGAATGAGAGCACTTTGAAAATTCGGAAAAAAGTCATTTTTCGACGTCGTTTTTGAGGCCAAAAATGGGCTCCAAAAATGCCATATCTCAGCTGCTATTAGAGCTACGATCTTGCGGATGGTCTCGTTGGATTCAGAAAGACGAAACTAAGACAAAACCGTTGGAATTTTCCAGATCGGACCAGTAGAAGCCGAGATATCGACCTCCAAAGTTTGGGATTTTTCATTTTTAGGGTATACCCCCCCGTATCGAATTTTTTTACCAAAAATTGATTTTTTCCGAATTCGAACTGACTATACCAGCGTCTTCTTTAGACCACCTACATTACGAAAATACCGGGTTATAACGAGATCCGAGCAGAACTAAGGGAATGAGAGCACTTTGAAAATTCGGAAAAAAGTCATTTTTCGACGACGTTTTTGAGGCCAAAAATGGGCTCCAAAAATGCCATATCTCAGCTGCTATTAGAGCTACTATCTTACGGATGGTCTCGTTGGATTCAGAAAGACGAAACTAAGACAAAACCGTTGGAACTTTCCAGATCAGACCAGTAGAAGCCGAGATATCGACCTCCAAAGTTTGGGATTTTTCATTTTTAGGGTATACCCCCCCGTATCGAATTATTTCACCAAAAATTGATTTTTTCCGAATTCGAACTGACTATACCAGCGTCTTCTTTAGACCACCTACATTACGAAAATACCGGGTTATAACGAGATCCGAGCAGAACTAAGGGAATGAGAGCACTTTGAAAATTCGGAAAAAAGTCATTTTTCGACCTCGTTTTTGAGGCCAAAAATGGGCTCCAAAAATGCCATATCTCAGCTGCTGTTAGAGCTACGATCTTGCGAATGGTCTCGTTGGATTCAGAAAGACGAAACTAAGACAAAACCGTTGGAATTTTCCAGATCGGACCAGTAGATGCCGAGATATCGACCTCCAAAGTTTGGGTTTTTTCGTTTTTCGGGTATACCCCCCCGTATGGAATTTTTTCACCAAAAATTGATTTTTTCCGAAGTCGAACCAACTATACCAGCGTCTTCTTTAGACCACCTACATTACGAAAATACCGGGTTATAACGAGATCCGAGCAGAACTAAGGGAATGAGAGCACTTTGAAAATTCGGAAAAAAGTCATTTTTCGACCTCGTTTTTGAGGCCAAAAATGGGCTCCAAAAATGCCATATCTCAGCTGCTATTTGAGCTACGATCTTGCGAATGGTCTCGTTGGATTCAGAAAGACGAAACTAAGACAAAACCGTTGGAATTTTCCAGATCGGACCAGTAGAAGCCGAGATATCGACCTCCAAAGTTTGGGATTTTTCATTTTTAGGGTATACCCCGCCGTATCGAATTTTTTTACCAAAAATTGATTTTTTCCGAATTCGAACTGACTATACCAGCGTCTTCTTTAGACCACCTACATTACGAAAATACCGGGTTATAACGAGATCCGAGCAGAACTAAGGGAATGAGAGCACTTTGAAAATTCGGAAAAAAGTCATTTTTCGACGACGTTTTTGAGGCCAAAAATGGGCTCCAAAAATGCCATATCTCAGCTGCTATTAGAGCTACTATCTTACGGATGGTCTCGTTGGATTCAGAAAGACGAAACTAAGACAAAACCGTTGGAATTTTCCAGATCGGACCAGTAGAAGCCGAGATATCGACCTCCAAAGTTTGGGATTTTTCATTTTTAGGGTATACCCCCCCGTATCGAATTTTTTCACCAAAAATTGATTTTTTCCGAATTCGAACTGACTATACCAGCGTCTTTTTTAGACCACCTACATTACGAAAACACCGGGTTATAACGAGATCCGAGCAGAACTAAGGGAATGAGAGCACTTTGAAAATTCGGAAAAAAGTCATTTTTCGACGTCGTTTTTGAGGCCAAAAATGGGCTCCAAAAATGCCATATCTCAGCTGCTATTAGAGCTACTATCTTACGGATGGTCTCGTTGGATTCAGAAAGACAAAACTAAGACAAAACCGTTGGAACTTTCCAGATCAGACCAGTAGAAGCCGAGATATCGACCTCCAAAGTTTGGGATTTTTCATTTTTAGGGTATACCCCCCCGTATCGAATTATTTCACCAAAAATTGATTTTTTCCGAATTCGAACTGACTATACCAGCGTCTTCTTTAGACCACCTACATTACGAAAATACCGGGTTATAACGAGATCCGAGCAGAACTAAGGGAATGAGAGCACTTTGAAAATTCGGAAAAAAGTCATTTTTCGACCTCGTTTTTGAGGCCAAAAATGGGCTCCAAAAATGCCATATCTCAGCTGCTGTTAGAGCTACGATCTTGCGAATGGTCTCGTTGGATTCAGAAAGACGAAACTAAGACAAAACCGTTGGAATTTTCCAGATCGGACCGGTAGATGCCGAGATATCGACCTCCAAAGTTTGGGATTTTTCATTTTTAGGGTATACCCCCCCGTATCGAATTTTTTCACCAAAAATTGATTTTTTCCGAATTCGAACTGACTATACCAGCGTCTTCTTTAGACCACCTACATTACGAAAATACCGGGTTATAACGAGATCCGAGCAGAACTAAGGGAATGAGAGCACTTTGAAAATTCGGAAAAAAGTCATTTTTCGACCTCGTTTTTGAGGCCAAAAATGGGCTCCAAAAATGCCATATCTCAGCTGCTATTAGAGCTACTATCTTACGGATGGTCTCGTTGGATTCAGAAAGACGAAACTAAGACAAAACCGTTGGAACTTTCCAGATCAGACCAGTAGAAGCCGAGATATCGACCTCCAAAGTTTGGGATTTTTCATTTTTAGGGTATACCCCCCCGTATCGAATTATTTCACCAAAAATTGATTTTTTCCGAATTCGAACTGACTATACCAGCGTCTTCTTTAGACCACCTACATTACGAAAATACCGGGTTATAACGAGATCCGAGCAGAACTAAGGGAATGAGAGCACTTTGAAAATTCGGAAAAAAGTCATTTTTCGACCTCGTTTTTGAGGCCAAAAATGGGCTCCAAAAATGCCATATCTCAGCTGCTGTTAGAGCTACGATCTTGCGAATGGTCTCGTTGGATTCAGAAAGACGAAACTAAGACAAAACCGTTGGAATTTTCCAGATCGGACCGGTAGATGCCGAGATATCGACCTCCAAAGTTTGGGATTTTTCATTTTTAGGGTATACCCCCCCGTATCGAATTTTTTCACCAAAAATTGATTTTTTCCGAATTCGAACTGACTATACCAGCGTCTTCTTTAGACCACCTACATTACGAAAATACCGGGTTATAACGAGATCCGAGCAGAACTAAGGGAATGAGAGCACTTTGAAAATTCGGAAAAAAGTCATTTTTCGACCTCGTTTTTGAGGCCAAAAATGGGCTCCAAAAATGCCATATCTCAGCTGCTGTTAGAGCTACGATCTTGCGAATGGTCTCGTTGGATTCAGAAAGACGAAACTAAGACAAAACCGTTGGAATTTTCCAGATCGGACTAGTAGAAGTCGAGATATCGACCTCCAAAGTTTGGGTTTTTTCGTTTTTCGGGTATACCCCCCCGTATCGAATTTTTTCACCAAAAATTGATTTTTTTCGAAGTCGAACCAACTATACCAGCGTCTTCTTTAGGCCACCTACATTACGAAAATACCGGGTTATAACGAGATTCGAGCAGAACTAACTGAATGACAGCACTTTGAAAATCCGGAAAAAAGTCATTTTTCGACGTCGTTTTTGAGGCCAAAAATGGGCTCCAAAAATGCCATATCTCAGCTGCTATTTGAGCTACGATCTTGCGAATGGTCTTGTTGGATTCAGAAAGACGAAACTAAGACAAAACCGTTGGAACTTTCCAGATCGGACCAGTAGAAGCCGAGATATCGACCTCCAAAGTTTGGGATTTTTCATTTTTAGGGTATACCCCCCCGTATCGAATTTTTTCACCAAAAATTGATTTTTTCCGAATTCGAACTGACTATACCAGCGTCTTCTTTAGACCACCTACATTACGAAAATACCGGGTTATAACGAGATCCGAGCAGAACTAAGGGAATGAGAGCACTTTGAAAATTCGGAAAAAAGTCATTTTTCGACCTCGTTTTTGAGGCCAAAAATGGGCTCCAAAAATGCCATATCTCAGCTGCTGTTAGAGCTACGATCTTGCGAATGGTCTCGTTGGATTCAGAAAGACGAAACTAAGACAAAACCGTTGGAACTTTCCAGATCGGACCAGTAGAAGCCGAGATATCGACCTCCAAAGTTTGGGATTTTTCATTTTTAGGGTATACCCCCCCGTATCGAATTTTTTCACCAAAAATTGATTTTTTCCGAATTCGAACTGACTATACCAGCGTCTTCTTTAGACCACCTACATTACGAAAATACCGGGTTATAACGAGATCCGAGCAGAACTAAGGGAATGAGAGCACTTTGAAAATTCGGAAAAAAGTCATTTTTCGACATCGTTTTTGAGGCCAAAAATGGGCTCCAAAAATGCCATATCTCAGCTGCTATTAGAGCTACGATCTTGCGGATGGTCTCGTTGGATTCAGAAAGACGAAACTAAGACAAAACCGTTGGAACTTTCCAGATCGGACCAGTAGAAGACGAGATATCGACCTCCAAAGTTTGGGATTTTTCATTTTTAGGGTATACCCCCCCGTATCGAATTTTTTTACCAAAAATTGATTTTTTCTGAATTCGAACTGACTATACCAGCGTCTTCTTTAGACCACCTACATTACGAAAATACCGGGTTATAACGAGATCCGAGCAGAACTAAGGGAATGAGAGCACTTTGAAAATTCGGAAAAAAGTCATTTTTCGACGTCGTTTTTGAGGCCAAAAATGGGCTCCAAAAATGCCATATCTCAACTGCTATTAGAGCTACGATCTTGCGGATGGTTTCGTTGGATTCAGAAAGACGAAACTAAGACAAAACCGTTTGAATTTTCCAGATCGGACTAGTAGAAGCCGAGATATCGACCTCCAAAGTTTGGGTTTTTTCGTTTTTCGGGTATACCCCCCCGTATCGAATTTTTTCACCAAAAATTGATTTTTTCCGAAGTCGAACCAACTATACCAGCGTCTTCTTTAGGCCACCTACATTACGAAAATACCGGGTTATAACGAGATTCGAGCAGAACTAACTGAATGACAGCACTTTGAAAATCCGGAAAAAAGTCATTTTTCGACGTCGTTTTTGAGGCCAAAAATGGGCTCCAAAAATGCCATATCTCAGCTGCTATTAGAGCTACGATCTTGCGGATGGTCTCGTTGGATTCAGAAAGACGAAACTAAGACAAAACCGTTGGAATTTTCCAGATCGGACCAGTAGAAGCCGAGATATCGACCTCCAAAGTTTGGGATTTTTCATTTTTAGGGTATACCCCCCCGTATCGAATTTTTTCACCAAAAATTGATTTTTTTCGAAGTCGCACCAACTATACCAGCGTCTTTTTTAGACCACCTACATTACGAAAACACCGGGTTATAACGAGATCCGAGCAGAACTAAGGGAATGAGAGCACTTTGAAAATTCGGAAAAAAGTCATTTTTCGACGTCGTTTTTGAGGCCAAAAATGGGCTCCAAAAATGCCATATCTCAGCTGCTATTAGAGCTACGATCTTGCGGATGGTCTCGTTGGATTCAGAAAGACGAAACTAAGACAAAACCGTTGGAACTTTCCAGATCGGACCAGTAGAAGCCGAGATATCGACCTCCAAAGTTTGGGATTTTTCATTTTTAGGGTATACCCCCCCGTATCGAATTTTTTCACCAAAAATTGATTTTTTCCGAATTCGAACTGACTATACCAGCGTCTTCTTTAGACCACCTACATTACGAAAATACCGGGTTATAACGAAATCCGAGCAGAACTAAGGGAATGAGAGCACTTTGAAAATTCGGAAAAAAGTCATTTTTCGACGTCGTTTTTGAGGCCAAAAATGGGCTCCAAAAATGCCATATCTCAGCTGCTATTAGAGCTACGATCTTGCGGATGGTCTCGTTGGATTCAGAAAGACGAAACTAAGACAAAACCGTTGGAACTTTCCAGATCGGACCAGTAGAAGCCGAGATATCGACCTCCAAAGTTTGGGATTTTTCATTTTTAGGGTATACCCCCCCGTATCGAATTTTTTCACCAAAAATTGATTTTTTCCGAATTCGAACTGACTATACCAGCGTCTTCTTTAGACCACCTACATTACGAAAATACCGGGTTATAACGAAATCCGAGCAGAACTAAGGGAATGAGAGCACTTTGAAAATTCGGAAAAAAGTCATTTTTCGACGTCGTTTTTGAGGCCAAAAATGGGCTCCAAAAATGCCATATCTCAGCTGCTATTAGAGCTACGATCTTGCGGATGGTCTCGTTGGATTCAGAAAGACGAAACTAAGACAAAACCGTTAGAATTTTCCAGATCGGACCAGTAGAAGCCGAGATATCGACCTCCAAAGTTTGGGTTTTTTCGTTTTTCGGGTATACCCCCCCGTATCGAATTTTTTCACCAAAAATTGATTTTTTCCGAATTCGAACTGACTATACCAGCGTCTTCTTTAGACCACCTACATTACGAAAATACCGGGTTATAACGAAATCCGAGCAGAACTAAGGGAATGAGAGCACTTTGAAAATTCGGAAAAAAGTCATTTTTCGACGTCGTTTTTGAGGCCAAAAATGGGCTCCAAAAATGCCATATCTCAGCTGCTATTAGAGCTACGATCTTGCGGATGGTCTCGTTGGATTCAGAAAGACGAAACTAAGACAAAACCGTTGGAACTTTCCAGATCGGACCAGTAGAAGCCGAGATATCGACCTCCAAAGTTTGGGATTTTTCATTTTTAGGGTATACCCCCCCGTATCGAATTTTTTCACCAAAAATTGATTTTTTCCGAATTCGAACTGACTATACCAGCGTCTTCTTTAGACCACCTACATTACGAAAATACCGGGTTATAACGAGATCCGAGCAGAACTAAGGGAATGAGAGCACTTTGAAAATTCGGAAAAAAGTCATTTTTCGACCTCGTTTTTGAGGCCAAAAATGGGCTCCAAAAATGCCATATCTCAGCTGCTGTTAGAGCTACGATCTTGCGAATGGTCTCGTTGGATTCAGAAAGACGAAACTAAGACAAAACCGTTGGAATTTTCCAGATCGGACTAGTAGAAGTCGAGATATCGACCTCCAAAGTTTGGTTTTTTTCGTTTTTCGGGTATACCCCCCCGTATCGAATTTTTTCACCAAAAATTGATTTTTTCCGAAGTCGAACCAACTATACCAGCGTCTTCTTTAGACCACCTACATTACGAAAATACCGGGTTATAACGAGATCCGAGCAGAACTAAGGGAATGAGAGCACTTTGAAAATTCGGAAAAAAGTCATTTTTCGACCTCGTTTTTGAGGCCAAAAATGGGCTCCAAAAATGCCATATCTCAGCTGCTATTAGAGCTACGATCTTGCGAATGGTCTCGTTGGATTCAGAAAGACGAAACTAAGACAAAACCGTTGGAATTTTCCAGATCGGACTAGTAGAAGTCGAGATATCGACCTCCAAAGTTTGGTTTTTTTCGTTTTTCGGGTATACCCCCCCGTATCGAATTTTTTCACCAAAAATTGATTTTTTCCGAAGTCGAACCAACTATACCAGCGTCTTCTTTAGACCACCTACATTACGAAAATACCGGGTTATAACGAGATCCGAGCAGAACTAAGGGAATGAGAGCACTTTGAAAATTCGGAAAAAAGTCATTTTTCGACCTCGTTTTTGAGGCCAAAAATGGGCTCCAAAAATGCCATATCTCAGCTGCTATTAGAGCTACGATCTTGCGGATGGTCTCGTTGGATTCAGAAAGACGAAACTAAGACAAAACCGTTGGAATTTTCCAGATCGGACCAGTAGAAGCCGAGATATCGACCTCCAAAGTTTGGGATTTTTCATTTTTAGGGTATACCCCCCCGTATCGAATTTTTTCACCAAAAATTGATTTTTTCCGAAGTCGAACCAACTATACCAGCGTCTTCTTTAGGCCACCTACATTACGAAAATACCGGGTTATAACGAGATTCGAGCAGAACTAACTGAATGACAGCACTTTGAAAATCCGGAAAAAAGTCATTTTTCGACGTCGTTTTTGAGGCCAAAAATGGGCTCCAAAAATGCCATATCTCAGCTGCTATTAGAGCTACGATCTTGCGGATGGTCTCGTTGGATTCAGAAAGACGAAACTAAGACAAAACCGTTGGAATTTTCCAGATCGGACCAGTAGAAGCCGAGATATCGACCTCCAAAGTTTGGGATTTTTCATTTTTAGGGTATACCCCCCCCGTATCGAATTTTTTCACCAAAAATTGATTTTTTTCGAAGTCGCACCAACTATACCAGCGTCTTTTTTAGACCACCTACATTACGAAAACACCGGGTTATAACGAGATCCGAGCAGAACTAAGGGAATGAGAGCACTTTGAAAATTCGGAAAAAAGTCATTTTTCGACGTCGTTTTTGAGGCCAAAAATGGGCTCCAAAAATGCCATATCTCAGCTGCTATTAGAGCTACGATCTTGCGGATGGTCTCGTTGGATTCAGAAAGACGAAATTAAGACAAAACCGTTGGAACTTTCCAGATCGGACCAGGAGAAGCCGAGATATCGACCTCCAAAGTTTGGGATTTTTCATTTTTAGGGTATACCCCCCCGTATCGAATTTTTTCACCAAAAATTGATTTTTTCCGAATTCGAACTGACTATACCAGCGTCTTCTTTAGACCACCTACATTACGAAAATACCGGGTTATAACGAGATCCGAGCAGAACTAAGGGAATGAGAGCACTTTGAAAATTCGGAAAAAAGTCATTTTTCGACGTCGTTTTTGAGGCCAAAAATGGGCTCCAAAAATGCCATATCTCAGCTGCTATTAGAGCTACGATCTTGCGGATGGTCTCGTTGGATTCAGAAAGACGAAACTAAGACAAAACCGTTGGAACTTTCCAGATCGGACCAGTAGAAACCGAGATATCGACATCCAAAGTTTGGGATTTTTCATTTTTCGGGTATACCCCCCCTTATCGATTTTTTTCACCAAAAATTGATTTGTTCCGAAATCGAACCAACTATACCAGCGCCTTTTTTAGACCACCTACATTACGAAAACATCGGGTTATAACGAGTTCCGAGCAGAACTAAGGGAATGAGAGCACTTTGAAAATTCGGAAAAAAGTCATTTTTCGGCCTTAAAACCGTACAAACTGACGTCCTGTTGCCAAATTACTCTTGTTCAAACAATATTTATTTAATTAATTAAATGGCGTGACGTGTTACATATTATTATATGAAATATTCTCGTAACTTAAACGCCGAAAGTTAATTCCATTAATGGATTACGGGCTTCACGGTTGGCCGGGTTCTAAGAAACGGGCGCGGGGCATTTTGCAGCTGCACTTTTTGGAAAAATGACACGACGTCTAGAGTCGAAACCGAAATGCGGTTTTACGCCTTAAAATAAACGAAAAAAAAATATTGATTTTCTCTATAAGTATGGGTGGTATTAGCCTCGTTAACGTACACAATTCAAATTCAAATTTATTTATTGTCTAACAGGAATCTAACCCTAATCACTAAGACAATATAACAAAATATAAGTAATAACAATTCATATTTCATGAAAAATAATAATAATCATATATAAAAATATAACTCATAGGTAATAATAAAATATGTTCAAGAAGGAAAAGGAGGATGCAACTTTCCTAATTGTGTTGGAGCCGTAACCACCACCGGGTAGTGGAGCATTTTATTACAATTACAAGGGTTATAAGGGGAATGATTCTCTAATAAATTTTTTAAAACTTGATCATAGAAAGTAACTTTATAATGGACAAAAACACTCCTGGATTGCTTGAATTTAAGTTTTGATTTGTACCTCGAAATGGCATCTTTGTTGTCGCTAAAGTAAGAGTTACATCAATAATTCGCTCTAGTATTTGCCTCCATTTATTAATCTCCTGACGAAACAAATCTTCTTGGGCTTTGTCTATTGTTTTATTATTTTTTTATTTATCAAAAATAGCACAACAATTATTATGCTCATCATTTGCTTCGTGTCTCTTTATGATACGGTTTAAGTGATTCCAGTCACTAAAACCATAAACCAATTGATCGGGTTTTTGTAAGTTACAGAATAACCAACATGGTTGACAGTAACATTTATTTAGTTTAAGTGAATAACATAGCCACCATATTTCTGTTTTAATGCCAGATTTAGATATTTCTGAATAATAAAATGAGGAAAAACTTCTATTGTTTGCATCTTTGGGAAATGGTCCTCGTGGACGACAAGGTTCGTTATCAATAATAAATCTTTTCTCTTGGATTGATAAAGCTTCGCCAAAATTAGCTTTGTCCGTAGGAAAATTTACCTATAAATATTATTTTTTTATTCCTAGTTTTAGCGTTAGAGCTAAATCTAGATTCTAGAATAAAGAGATGTGGAACGGAACAAATGAATATGGAACAGCGAACGAATAAAAAAATTTAATACAAATTACCAAAAAAAAAAATATAATTTATTCGTGATCTAATTTTAATATAGGTTTTTTACAATCTGATCATAAAATGCGATTTTAATAAAAACAGAAATATTTTATGTAAAACCTACGGGACGTTAGTGTTACAGATCCATTTGTCAGACTATGCACCTACTTAATCATTAATATCTGGTTCATCAGTGATAAGTATCTCTGATTTGAATTCATCTTTATTAGTTGAGCATTTAGTTAGGTCGGAAATTTTGGTATTTGCCTTAAGTTCAATTTCAGGTTCAGGAATATTTTCACCTAAAAAAAAATTAAAATAAACGATTATGTTATGATTGTTATACCACATAACATTCATAATAGGCATAACCATTGATTTCAATTTCTTTTACCAAAATTTCTTCTTATTTTTAATATTAAATTAATATGTATGTATGTACATAAATATGTAAAAAATGCGTAAAACAAAACAAAGTAAAATAACATACTTAATGTCAGGAAAGGCTAAGTCGTCAGATTAATTTATTGTAGAAACCCTATAATAGGTAGTTGTTTTGAGAAGCCCGTTTGATACTTTAAAAGTTATGGCTTACTCTAAGGAATGAATCGTTGTGCTGATGAGAGACTTTTGATAGTATGATACTTCAATAATTTTATTTGTAAACTGTTCTAGCCAGGCGGCATTAGGTCAATAAAAGATAGAGAGTTTTTAAGAACACTTGTACTATTTGGCCGGCCTAATATAAATAATTATGTTTCGAGACCTAAGAAGTGAGATATTGAAAATTTGTAAAATACTTACCACTAAGAGATTGACTCACAATCGTAGACGTAAAGGGTGTAGCAATCCCACCAGTAACAAAATTAGTTAAAGAGGAACTGCTTGAATTGATTAAATGAAAAATTGAAATTTGTAAATTTTTGGATGTTTTCGAGTTTTCTCGAAAGCTCGGCTTTCTTTTTCCTTTTACTTGCATCAGATAAATGTTTATAATTGGAACTCATTTTATAGACTGTTAATAAGGGAAAAGATTTGCTTCGGCTGCGGATAGGCACATCGATGTAAGAATTTTACTGAGTTTTGGATTTTTATGTTTTTTATGTGGTTTGTTAGATTATATAAGTTCACAATATATTATTGAGTTTTAGTTTAAATTTACATCCTTTGTTTATTTATTTATTATTATGTTTATTAGCTGGCTACGGGCCCTTGAGAGTGGCGGGCCTGGTTCCACCGAACCCGTGGAACCATTGTAGCTACGGCGCTGCAAACATTATTATTGAAGTTCACCTTACGAGTCACCTTATCTCTGAGAATTTTTATACAGGGCAAAATTCCATTCATTCGTGTTTTTTTATTGTTGGCTGGTGACCGTGTATTTTCATAGAAACTGTATGACTTATTATGTACTGTATTAATATGCGGTTCAACATCAATATTAATTTTTAACCAAAGGCTTTCTAAAAATTCATACATTTCAGACAAAAGAATTTCATAAGGTATTCTGCTCTGAACAAAGGCAACAATACCGCCACCTCTATAATTTTGTCGATCATTTCTTATTAGTTGGTATTTAGGGATGACTCTGTAATTGCAATAAGGTTAAAATCTTTTGAATATTCCGCAGAAAAATCGTCAAAATGAGCCAACAGCGACCTACAGTTTATATGTGAAACCTTTACTAAGGACATAAATTAATGTATACAGTGCTTTTCTTTGAAGTCCCCCCCCCATTTATTTTTTGAACGGGTCAAAAAAAAATTTGAAACTTGGCATAAGTAAATTGGTCTTTAGATACTATTTTTCACTGTAAACTAGGTAGTTGTAAATTCCAAGATGGCGGCTGGGCGACATCTTGAGAAAAAATTTTAAATAGAAAGGGGGGTCGTGTGGTACCTCATTTTAAAGGTCTCAATAACCTGTCTAAAAGTAACAGCCAAAAAAATACACTGTTGCGATTTTATTAACGTTTTTAATAGAATACAATGAAATACTAATTTACAATTAGCAAATAAACAATTTATCAAAAGAAAAACAATATTTAATTTAAAAGATGCTGGAAATGATTTCCTTGTACCTCTTGACACATAAATAACCTATCTGAAAATTCACGTCGAACATTTTCAAATACATCTGCCTCAATATTTTGACAAATGTTAGTGATTCTTTGTCGTAGCTCAAAAATTGAGGCAGGTTCTGTTTCGTATACCTTTTGCTTTAGGTATCCCCACAAAAAAAAGTCTAGCGGCGTTAAATCTGGTGACCGAGCTGGCCATTCAATAGGACCCCGACGACCTATCCAACGACCAAAATAATTATCATTTAAATAATTTCTCACATTCCTGGCAAAATGCGGAGGAGCACCATCTTGTTGAAATGTAATTTCCATGTCAAATTCATGTACATTAGCCTCAACAATTTCTGTTATGAGAGGATCGATAGCATTTTCCAGCATATTTAAGTACAATTCACCTGTTAAATTTTCTTCTAAAAACAGCGGCCCTACGATATGATTCCCTAATATTCCTGCCCATACATTGATTTTTTGCGGATACTGAGATCGGGTTTCACGAAAAATGTGTGGATTGGTATCACTCCAATATCGACAATTTTGTCTGTGGACATTACCATTAAAAAAAAAAGTACATTCGTCGCTAAAACAAATGTTGCGCACGTACGTAGGTTGTCTTTCTACTCTCTCTGCCATAATTTCACAGAATTGCACTCTTCGGTCAGGATCATCTTCAGTCAGTTGATGGACCATTTGGATCTTGTATGGGTGAAACTTATTTTTTTTTAAAACTCTCCATGCCGTCGAAGTTGAAACTTCACAGATATCAGCAACAGTTGGAGTAGAATGTTGAGGATTTTCTATTATTTTGCCAATTATTTGGACTTGCTTTTCTTCTGAAATAGACATATGGCCTGGGCGTTTTTTATCCTGGACAGTACCAGTAGTTGTAAATTTATTTACAAGTTCCCTTAAATATTTACGGCAAATAGAACGATCAGGAAAACGTTCATTGAAAACCCTTTCAGTCTCATGAAAATTACGCGTTGCTCCATAAATAAAAATTGCTTCTACTTTTTCCTCCAATGGACGAGAATTAACCATTTTGAAAAAAACAATAAATTCAAACTGCCAAACACACTAAACAATATCTAACAATGACCGATACAAGAGTAATTTACCGGTTAAGGAAAAATATCTTAAAATTTTTTTTCGAGTTTTTTTAATAGCTATTTGGTTTTTGGAATGTCTAAATAATGTTCAATAACCTTTAACGTGAAATGTCACATACGAGGGCGGTTCAGTAAGTCTTTAGAAACCAAAAAGTTAATCTTTAAATCCAAAATTCAAAAATTATAAATTATTTGTATATTATTATTAAAAACGTTAATAAAATCGCAACAGTGTATTTTTTTGGCTGTTACTTTTAGACAGGTCAAAACGGAGTCCACCGAGTCCATGTAATAAATATTAAAAGTACTCAATAAAACCTTTTAAATGAGGTAACACAAGATTTCTATTTAATGCATTTATTCAAGATGGCGCTAATGTGTTATTTTGACATTTAGAACTGTCGTTTTTATGTCAAAATAAAATAGTGACGCATTTATTTTCGTACACTGATTTTTACCTATTCAAAAATCATAAAAATGTAAAACGTTAAAATAAAAAAAAATACTTTTTTATTAGGCCGCCATTTTGAAACGAGTTAAGATATGGGTCTAATATTTCAGGGTTATAAAGTACTCATTGAGACCTTTAAAATGAGGTACCACACGACCCCCCTTTCTATTTAAAATTTTTTCTCAAGATGTTGCCCAGCCGCCATCTTGGAATTTACAACTACCTAGTTTACAGTGAAAAATAGTATCTATAGACCAATTTACTTATGCCAAGTTTCAAAAATTTTTTTTGACCCGTTCAAAAAATAAATGGGGGGGGGGACTTCAAAGAAAAGCACTGTATATTAGAACCCGAGAAAATAAGTAAAAACAAAAAAAACTCAAATAGTGCGTTTGAAGAGAGGTTATGAAAAAAAATTATATGTAACAAAGATTATTAAAAAAAAGAGTTAAAAGAAAAAAAAGGTAACTAAGAAAGTTAGGAAGTTAGTTTGTCGCAAAGTTATCCAAGAAAACGAGTTTTGAGTAGTACCTGTCATTTTATTCACATGTATTAGTCCTCCTCACGTATATTTTTTAGCCCCACTAAATCACGTTCAGAACTCACACGATGAACGGAACCATCACTTGCTTTGACATGTATGTTGCCATTAGACACCCACGCACATTTGTTTGAAAAAAGGTCCGTTGCTTGATTTAATAAAGTCAGCCCTGTCTTAGTCAGAACATCTTTAATGAAACACCAGTATTTTTAAGCATTTTTCTATTCTTAAGTACCGCCGATCGAACATCATCACTTGAAAACCGCACAAGCACTGCTGGCGGTTTACGGCCAGGAATTTTTTGCGAAATTCTGTAGCATTTCTTCAATTCGGTGGTATTGATAAATATGTAGATAAGTTTATTATTTAGCAAGTATAATACATTTTCTCGGATGTTGTTCAGCTTTTAAACCAAAAATGCGCATGATTTGTTCTTGATTCTCTATCAGGGACCGAAGTTGATTGTTTTCGACCTGTAGCTGACGTAATCCAGTTTTTAGGGTTGATATTTCTTTGTTATGCTGCCGTGCTAAGAAAGAAGAGCATAAGTCGATTTTTTTCAAATTTCTGTTTTTTGCATTTTTGGAATCTTTTGGGATTGACTGATCATATAAAAAAAAAAATTGCCAAAAAAAATTTTTTTAAACGATTTTTTTTAATTAAAAAAAGCACAAGTGCATACTCCATTAAATATTTTTATTCAAAAACATAAAAAGAAAAGCATAAAGACCAACTTTGTTCCTAATACATAAAAAGAATGGCATAAGTAACCATGAACATGGGCACTTATGCTGTTCTTTTTATGGAATTAGCTCAAACCATTTGAACGTGTGTGCTTCTTGTGCCAGCTATAGCCGCATATGCTTTTCTTTATATGTATGTATTTACAGGCCCACATAATTTGTTGAATAAGCGTTAGTCGCAAATTAATAATTGGTAAGAGACGACGGACGTTCGTGTAGGTGGCTTTAGTGGCATAATTTGTTTTGCTCTGGTTTTTCATTTTGTTGGTGTTTTTTTGTTGTTTATGCAATTGTGATGGAACGTAAAATGGTAAGTAGTATTAATGTTTTTATTATTTTTTTTTAAGTGATTACAAATCAAATGATTGCAATTAAAAATATTTCATGCTTTTATCATAATTATGGGACTAAAAGTTGGTATTAAGACATAGGTTCTTATCATGTTTTACCGAAAAATTTTTAGTGCAGCTACTAATTTTAACTATACAGGGTGTCTCAAATTCGGGGAGGGTGTTTACATACGGGATCTCGAAAACCGCAAGAGTTACAGGGCCGATTAAATGGAGGCAAAATTGTGCGTTTTGGACTTTTGGAAGAAAATACCTAACGTTTTAAAAAGTAATAAAATCCCGAATACCTAAAATATATCCTGGATTTATAAGTATTCGAAACTAATATCCGAGATTTCCGGGAGAAACACGACATTTGACTAAATGGATTTTATTTTGTATAGACTTTATTCTAAGAGATACCTACTTGAATTTCATACCTACTTTAACTCCTTGTTATGTGAAACATGTACTATAGGAGACTTAAAAGCCATGTCCCTATGCTGTGTCTTACAGTTGGCATTCTTGCTAAGCATGCCTTAATACTATCAACAGGAATGGTCCTTTCCATATTGATATTTTCATTTGACAATTTTCCTAAGCGCTAAGTTGTCGTGTTTTGCAGTTATCCATATAACCTGTAAGGTGATGTGTAAGGACATGACTTAAGTCTCCGATAGTACGTAAGTACCACATATTATCATTTGTGAAAATTTTGTTGCAGAATATTCCATCAACATCCAGTATGCGATCGCGAAACATTATGGCGCTGTCTTTGAAAACTTCAAGCCCAAATATTGTCCACACCAACACCACTGATGACAGTGATAACAGCTTTAATGAGTTCTTGACATCGGATGTACTGAATGTGAGTGTACAAGACATTCATTTATCTGTTTTTGAAAGATCAGACTTAAACGAAAATATCGAAAACGCCGATCCCAATATTATAAGTAATAAAGACAATGTTAGAACCCCAGAGGAAAATGTCGAGAATAATATCGATTTATCTGAAAGTGAGGTATCGTCAGAAGAAGATTACTTTGCTGTGGTTGCTGGTATGAGAAAAAGAAAAAGATATGTTCATTCCAAAGAAGAACGTAAGAAGATTAGAAAAGCGAAAAAAATTCAATCTTACGTTGTACGGCCACCTTGCAATTGCCAAAACAAGTGTAAGGAAAAAATTATAAGCGAAAGAAGATTGGAAATAAATAAAAAATTTTGGGCTTTAAATTATGAGTCAAGAAAAACATTTATATCAAATATGTGCGAAGAAAGTTTAGTTAAAATACGTAAAACAAAAAACCACAGTACCTTTAAAAGAAATAAAACCATTTATTACTTTTTAAAGACATCAAATAATGAACGAGTTAAAGTATGTAAAGAATTTTTTGCTGGTACACTTGGCTATAAAAAAAATAATGGTTCTCTATTAAAAAATATAACACCTCCAAAAGACAAAAGGGGAAAACATAATAACCAATTAAAAAAAGTAAATACAGAGAATATAAATTTACATGTAATGTCATTTTGCCCTACAATATTGCATTATCGAAGAGAGCATGCCCCCAAAAAGCTATATTTGCCTAGTGATTTGACAATAACAGGTATGCATACAAACTTTTTACAAACTTATGGTCATTCGTCCTGCAGCTATGAATCTTACCGTAAAGTAGTTGTGAATGACCTTAATATAGCATTCACAAAACTAGGGCATGAAGAATGTGAGAAGTGTGAAGCTCACAAACTTCATGAAGTCTCTCATTCGGAAAATGAGACCGATGAATGTGGTGAATGTTCTAACCATAAAATCCATTTAAAAAGGGCTAATGATGCTCGACAAAAATACAGGGCCGGCGAAAAACTTAATTCATCTAATGACTTACATGTAAGTGTGGACTTACAAAAAGTTATTATGTTGCCTCGTTTGGAGGCGTTTAAAGAGGTTATATTCACTCCCCGAATAATTGCATTCAATGAAAGTTTCGTTCCTTTGGGGAAATTTAACAAAAAAAGACCGCCATTTGCTGCAATTTGGCATGAGGGAGTGACTGGAAGAAAAAAAGAAGATATCACTAGCACATATCACAATTTTTTAACCACTTATGCGAGGGACTATGAAAATATAGTGTTTTGGGCGGACAACTGCACCGCACAAAACAAAAACTATTGCTTGTTCAGCTTTTTAATCTACATTATAAACTCAAATGAAATATGTGCAAATACTATAACATTTTGTTATTTTGAACCTAAACACACGTTTATGGCAGCTGATTCCTTTCATCACCTTGTGGAAAAGCAGCTTCGAAAGCAAGGTCGAGTTTATGATTTTCAAGATTTTTGCGATGTAGTTCAAAACTGCAGTTCTGTTAAACCAATCGTAAAAGAGATGAAGAAAGACGATTTCTGTCACTGGCCATCGCTAAGCTCTACTTACCAAATTAAGTCCAAGTCGGTATCGATACGAGATTTTAAAGAAATATCAGTTAAACGTGGATCAAAAAGCTTATATTTTAAAAAAGAAATAAATGGGACAGAAGACATTTTTGAGTTTTTACCAAAAAAATTTTTAAAAGGAAATTCTCAACTAAAAAAACCAGAACCTTTGGATCAAAATAAAGGCATATCTGTTGATAGAAAAAATACTATTAATAATAAATTACTTAAATTAATGCCAGAACATAAACAAAATTTTTGGAAGGAACTGCCAGTTAACCAAAATAATCAAAATATTCCTGTTGATAATGACGAAAATGATGAATAAAAGCTGTTCCAAATAAAACCCAAATTTTAACATTTAATTAGACTCTAAGGCATTTTAATTTAAAATTAAGTTAAGCAAATATTTTAAGAGAATAAATCTTATGTTTTTAAGTAATAAATTTACTGTACTAATCTCTATATGTATTTTTCCTTATAAATTAGTAAAAAAATATACTTTTTTTATTTTTTAGGCTTCTTTCAAATCATGCAATTAAAATCAAATAGAGCTTAAGCCTATTTTACTATGTACGTTGTAATCTGTATGGGTTTATAATACTTACCAAGAAAAGCATATGTACCGATTAGGCGATATATGCTTTTCTTTCTAGGGATGTTGGCATAAAATAAAAATTAGATACCCTTATGCTTTTGTTTTTTCTTATTTTTGAAAGAACTTTTACATATTTAGAGATAATATTTTAAAGATATAGTTAAACACATGCAAGGAATTCAGTAGGCAAAAAAAAACCGTAGAATTTGCCATAAAACAAAAGACTTTTAATAAAATACAAAAATAAAACTTTAAATGCGTTTTTCTCAAAAGTAGCAAAATGGTACTTATGCTCTTCTTTCTTAGCACGGCAGTATGGGATTCGAGCTGTTTTTCGAACTTCTCTCCTATTAATGCTGCTAATTTTTCTGCAACATAGAGATAATGGATTTTGTCTCTCTTACGTCAGTTGTTGACAATCCCATATTTTGGCGGGAAGCGATGTTGGCTAAAAATAAATCCAAAAAAACCGGCACAAAACAGGTCAGTCGTCAAAAGAGGTTACTCTTTACCCCTAATGTCACTTTTGTAAAATTAGGAGGATTTTTGAAGAGCGACAAACACCACGTCTCGTCTATTCAAGCGCCATCTCAATTCAAATTAGTTTGAATATTTTTAGCAACGGTCATCTCTTCGTTCATATAAATATTTATTTGTTAGACCGATATTCACTAGGCCCGTATAAACAATCAACCAAATAACACAAACTGAATTAAACACGCAAATTTATGTATTCCGGGAACGTTCGGAGTGTCCGGCACACGTGCCGCCCCTATGGGAGATTAAACGAGTTCCAAGGGCACGCCCTTTGACTTTTAAACCGCTTAATCTCGAAATCCCGGGACGTTAGGTAATTGAAAAAAACGGAATAGATTCCCGGAACGGGACAGTGCACTGTGCGATTCAATTTTATAGCGATAAATAAATTCGGTCTCTTAACAAAAAAAAAAAAAACTGAGCAACCCAGGCAATCTCAAATTTGACGTCTCAAATTCTTCTGACAAATCAGCTGGCGCCCTCTCGCTTGGCAACGGAAACTGTTGTAACTAACTTGACAGTTTGACGTGCCTAATTGGACCAATTAAATTGGTAGAACGGCGTGGCCAAATTTAGGCGGGAAATCAAATTTCATTTAATCTGACAATCTTATCACTCAATCGTAATATCTAAAGCAAACTCATTTCGTCTGAGTGAACACAGGAAGTGGATTGATACGAGCATGAAATAAAATTTAAAAAATAGGCAGTGCAAACCTTATATAATCAAATGATGTTCAGTCAATGTCAATTTTGCCAAGCAAGATGGCCGACAGACGATTCCGATTTTCCCCATACAAGCTTCATACATGTGCGACAGTGTAAAAGGCATTCAATCAAACGGACACATTTGACATTGACAGCTGCTCCCCAATAAAACTTGTCAATTATTCGCGAAACAGAATTCGAAGAAGCAGAACAAGACAAAGAACAAGGGGCCGCAGATATTCATCGGATTCCGAACTTCGAAGAAAACGGACCCCGTCTGGTTCTCGTACATATATACTATATTTTTCTTTGGCAAATAAACCTTTTTTTTCTCCACTTCGGTCTTCTTCTTCTTCTGCCTCTTCTTAGTATTGTGGTCGAAATTAATAACAGACCGGGTGCCCCGTTGGCGAACGTAATCACCGGGTAGTACCGCCACTGCGTGCCTATTTGCATAAGGCGTCCCCGATCTATCTCGTTAGCAGATAAATCGAGTGGGTTTTTTGTTGCTTTGTTTTAATTATTTTGGGAATTTAAATTATATGCTTCAGGTGGATTTATTAACACGTAACTGTCAGATGAGAGACAGAGGGACCAGACAAGATTGCTTGATTTAACTATTAAGGCATATCATCGTTTATTGTGCAAATTAATATTGGGTTTAGGGGTTTTCTATGTGGAAATTAAATATGGTATATGACGTCCTCAATCCATCACTTTTTAATGCAGAATCGGACATAACGCATTTTTTTACAAATGGATACTCGGAGCCTCATTTATTATTATAAGAGCGTAGCTCTTATAGAGGTCCGCTTCTTTTTGGGAGTTTTCGCACGACCTCGGGACTCGGCGGACAAGAGTGCTTATAACTTTATTTCTAATTAGGGTAGAGAAGTGATTTTTACCTTTTCATAATCTAGATATATGAGGCTACAACTCTATCGACTACAATTTTTTATTTGTTTTTTTATTTAGGAGGGGGAAGCCTTAGAACTCAAAAAAATTTTTTTTGTTTGATTTTTTCCGCGTGCTTCGGTACAGGTCGCAACGGTTCGTTGAATTTTATGAAATTTAACGGGTCGATTAGACCTCATCTGTAGATGGACTGTATACTTTTTGGTTATTCTCAGCACACGGAAAGTATTTTTTTTAACGCTCAAAGTTTCAGACATGTGTGATATTCTAGCCCCTCTGACGGTTAAACGGTATCTTTGCGGAAATAGTGACTTACAGAAGATATGTGTGCCTCATCGAGAACTACAATTTTTATTAAGGACTTTTTGTGGAAAAATGTTTTTTTTTGGGAGAAAATGAAAAAAAAACCCTAAAAAATTGATTTTTTTTAGTTTTTTAGCTATCATTTATACAGGGTGAGCAGTGCTCAGTTAAAAAAAAACCCTTTTTCACACTTTTTTTTTTCCAGCCTTAATAACTTTTTAATGGTCTCACTTAGAGCCAAATGGTTTACGGGCGGTTTGTAGCGTGTAATAAGGAGAATATTTTGCAATTTCAACCGTACTTCTAAGTAAAACCGTTTTTAAGTTATGAATTTTTTAACATTTTTTGACTTTGGAAATTAATTGTTCGCGCCCTGTATGTGATAAATAAACCATAACTAATCGAGCAGATGCGCCATTTAATTTACTATAACATACTAAAATTTCATTGTTTCGCTATTTTTACAAGTATCCTAAAAGTTTTTTTTTTTCAAAAAAGTCCAAGCACGAAAAATCACCCTGCACACTGATGAATTCTCAAGGACGCCCATGGCCGCGTCTCCATGGCAACGAAAACGGCGAAAAAAGACCCTTTTTATAATTGAAATTTAACCACTAAAACCGATTGGAATCGGTCCAGAATTGATCTTAATCCGTTCCTAAGGCTTTATACTATTTTTCCACGTACAAATCATAAGGTAAAAACCTATTTTTATACCCTAAAACCTCGTCTGAAAATGGTCGATCTTGACGTCTATGCCCAATTTTAATGGCGGTTTTGACAACATGGCGTCAACGTGGATGAATCGGCTCGGACCTGCTTCCTAATTTAATTGATAAAATGCTTAAAATAGCTCAGAACTTCCTGAAATCGGAACGGAATTATTCAAGAGACTCTGGAGAATCCGAATATGTGCATATCTTTTACCAAATCGGGTTCTTTTAGCCGTGATAATTCGGCAACTTTTACACATTTAGTGGCACCTCATAGAGCCAAATGACTTATGGACAGTTTGTAGCCTGTGATAAGCAGAATGTTTTGCTATTTCAACCGTACTTCTAAGTAAAACCGTTTTTGAGTTATGAATTTTTTAACATTATTTGACTTTGGAAATTAATTGTGCGCACCCTGTATGTGATAAATAAACCAAAACCAATCGAGCAGATGCGCCATTCATTTTACTATAACATACTAAAATTTCATTGTTTCGCTATTTTTACAAGTACCCTAAAAGTAATTTTTTTTCAAAAAAGTCCAAGCACGAAAAATCACACTGATGAATTCTCAAACTCGCCCATGGCCGCGTCTCCATGGCAACGAAAACGGCGAAAAAAGACCCTTTTTATAATTGAAATTTAACCACTAAAACCAATTGGAATCGGTCCAGAATTGATTTTAATCTGTCCCTAAGGCCTTATACTATTTTTCCACGTACAAATCATAAGGTAAAAACCTATTTTTATACCCTAAAACCTCGTCTGAAAATGGTCGATTTTGACGTCTAATGCCCAATTTTAATGGCGGTTTTGACAACATGGCGTCAACGCGGATGAATCGGCTCGGACCTGCTTCCTAATTTAATTGATAAAATGCTTAAAATAGCTCAGAACTTCCTGAAATTGGAACGGAATTATTCAAGAGACTCTGGAGAATCCGAATATGTGCATATCTTTTACCAAATCGGGCTCTTTTAGCCGTGATAATTCGGCAACTTTTTCACACTTTTTTTTTTCCAGTCTTAATAACTTTTTAGTGGCACCTCATAGAGCCAAATGGCTTATGGACAGTTTGTAGCCTGTGATAAGCAGAATGTTTTGCAATTTCAACCGTACTTCTAAGTAAAACCGTTTTTGAGTTATGAATTTTTTAACATTTTTTGACTTTGGAAATTAATTGTGCGCGCCCTGTATGTGATAGATAAACCAAAACTAATCGAGCAGATGCGCCATTTAATTTACTATAACATACTAAAATTTCATTGTTTCGCTATTTTTACAAGTACCCTAAAAGTAATTTTTTTCAAAAAACTCCAAGCACGAAAAATCGCCAAAAATCACCCTGAACTCTTAAAGAGGCCCATGGCCGCGTCTCCATGGCAACGAAAACGGCGAAAAAAGACCCTTTTTATAATTGAAATTTAACCACTAAAACCGATTGGAATCGGTCGAGAATTGATTTTAATCTGTTCCTAAGGCTTTATACTATTTTTCCACGTACAAATCATAAGGTAAAAACCTATTTTTATATCCTAAAACCTCGTCTGAAAATGGTCGATTTTGACGTCTATGCCCAATTTTAATGGCGGTTTTGACAACATGGCGTCAACGCGGATGAATCGGCTCGGACTTGCTTCCTAATTTAATTGATAAAATGCTTAAAATAGCTCAGAACTTCCTGAAATTGGAACGGAATTATTCAAGAGACTCTGGAGAATCCGAATATGTGCATATCTTTTACAAAATCGGGTTCTTTTAGCCGTGATAATTCGGCAACTTTTTCACACTTTTTTTTTTCCAGTCTTAATAACTTTTTAGTGGCACCTCATAGAGCCAAATGGCTTATGGACAGTTTGTAGCCTGTGATAAGCAGAATGTTTTGCAATTTCAACCGTACTTCTAAGTAAAACCGTTTTTGAGTTATGAATTTTTTAACATTTTTTGACTTTGGAAATTAATTGTGCGCGCCCTGTATGTGATAGATAAACCAAAACTAATCGAGCAGATGCGCCATTTAATTTACTATAACATACTAAAATTTCATTGTTTCGCTATTTTTACAAGTACCCTAAAAGTAATTTTTTTCAAAAAACTCCAAGCACGAAAAATCGCCAAAAATCACCCTGAACTCTTAAAGAGGCCCATGGCCGCGTCTCCATGGCAACGAAAACGGCGAAAAAAGACCCTTTTTATAATTGAAATTTAACCACTAAAACCGATTGGAATCGGTCGAGAATTGATTTTAATCTGTTCCTAAGGCTTTATACTATTTTTCCACGTACAAATCATAAGGTAAAAACCTATTTTTATATCCTAAAACCTCGTCTGAAAATGGTCGATTTTGACGTCTATGCCCAATTTTAATGGCGGTTTTGACAACATGGCGTCAACGCGGATGAATCGGCTCGGACTTGCTTCCTAATTTAATTGATAAAATGCTTAAAATAGCTCAGAACTTCCTGAAATTGGAACGGAATTATTCAAGAGACTCTGGAGAATCCGAATATGTGCATATCTTTTACAAAATCGGGTTCTTTTAGCCGTGATAATTCGGCAACGTTTTGACGTTTTAGCATTTTCCGTGTGTTATTATAATAATCATGCGACACAGTGGTCTATACGAGGCATTTTGCTAGACAAAAATTACAACACAGTGGGTCCTAATGATAAAAAAAAATGTAAACACTCAAAGAAGTAACAAATAGAGTTCTAACAAGATTTCAAAAGTTATTTTCGTCTTCTACCACTCCAAATCCTGTCCTGATTTAATTTTTGCCAGTTTTCCATCATTTCGCTTGACATACAAATTACCATCATCAAAAGAGAGATTTTGATTCCTTTAAGAAACAGTCTATTTTCGAGAATAAAAATTCACCAAAAGAGCTCGATTAAAGGTCATTCTACGAACGTATAATTAATTAATAAGCAAAAACCCGGTCGTCGATGAAATTGCCTTTTGTTTTAGAAAATTTACTTATTTACTGAGCCGAGGTGGTTTAATGGTCCGTAACGAACTGTTCCGAGAGAAAAGGTCTCACATTAATGATCCTCGTTACCGAGAAACACGATTTGCTCGCTATAGATTTGGTAAATTAGCATCGGAACCGTTCGGAGAATCACATTTTTGATAATTTTTCATTAGGTAGGTACAGTTTTTTTGGGAGTAAAAGGGACATGGACAACCAGAGTGTCATTTATAATGACGTCACAGCATATGCGCTCTCTTGATGTTGTCAGGCCTCTTTTATATAGGATTTGACCGAAAATACTGATTCTTCATTGAAGTATCTTGGCTTTTGTGTAAAAAACACTTTATTACATCCTGTCATATGCTTTCCGGTCAAGTAATTCATTTTTTCAGTGTTGTAATGCAAACAAGTGTGGGATGGAATTGAGTCGTATTCCCATTGACTACTTGGCTAAATTAACTACGGCACAGAGTGCCATTAATAGCAAGCGTAATTATCTCCAAGTTGAATAACTAAAAATATGATAAAAGTGAATTACCGAGAACCAAGGAAACGTTCCATTTTAAAATTACGTAAATAGAAGTTGTATACGGATTAGGTAATGAGCGGAGCGAGTTATTTGCGGGTCGTTTCCGGTAAGGTGTTCTAGGAAAATTTCCGGAAACGGAACATGGAGGTTAATTGATAAAATTGCGGGCTCTCTATTAAGGCCGGAAAGAGTCATTATAACTTATGAAGTTACTTGTGCTCCGCAACAAATAGCGCAGTTTTCTTTATTTTAAATAGAGCATTCACCTCAAAACACTCATTCTCTAAATAATCCGCATCAGGTTATACACGAAGCTTACAGCAGCGCTGCCTTTCTAAGAATCGAACAATGTATTTGACTCGCATAGGGCCCATATGGTGAATTTGTTGTTGTTGAAGGAGGGACGGGGGGTCCAGGGTCAGGAGATTAAGGGACCATATACGTGGCTCAATACGTTAACGTCACGATTTCTAGAACCGGGCGAAACAATGAGGGAGATGAGACGAGTTCGGAGAAAGCGTATACAGGGTGTCATTGAAATGGTGTAAAAAAATTCGGGGGGTGATAGTACTCCTAAAAATTTAAAAAAAAGTTCCTATAACTATAGGGCGGAAAATGCATATTAAGGGAGTTAGGGGCACTGAAAGGGTAAATTTAAAAAACGGTTTTTTGAAATTGTAGGCTTAAAAAACGAGATAAAATTTCGAAAAAAAATCCTCTGCCATAAATTTTGACCCAAAATCAAATGGTGATACTGAAAAATAATTTGGAAAATCGGAAAGGGTAGTTTTTGCAAGGGTAGGGGGTTAATTCGTGAATAACTTTTTTTAGGTTATTTTTTTCGCAACGTGGGTTCATTTTTTAAAAACTACATACTTTTTCCTACAAAAAAGGTACTCTTGTTGCACATCGCCCAGAACGATGGTTTTCGAGAAAATTGAAGGCAAAAAGTTTGCTCTGATGGGTTGCTAACTGGTTAAACAACATAAACCTATGAAAGTTATGGGGTTTCAAAAGTAAACACGTAGTTATTAAATAATTAATTGAAAAATCTAAATTTTATGATTTTTAAAACATCTTATTGCTTTAAAAAACGAAATAAACCAATTACCAAAATTCCTTATTAAAATAATGCATTTCTTAATTCATTCATAGTAAATGTTCAAAGTGACCACCATTCATTTCAATGCAGACATCTGCTCTTCTTCTCCATGATCTGCGTACCCTGTGGAATATCCCTGGGGTTGTACGAATTTGATTGGAACAGTCGATAATGCGTTGACGTAGTTGCTCTTCAGTATTAATCGGCACTGAGTAAACCAAAGTTTTCAAGTGGCCCCAGAAGTAGAAATCTAATGGATTAAGATCTGGTGATCTTGCTGGCTAAGCTTGTGGACCACCACGTCCTATCCAACGCCTCTCAAAAACTTGGTTTAAATGATTCCTCACCGCTAGCGGAAAATGAGCTGGTGCACCATCATGCATAAAATACGTGATCTGCCTCTGTGCTATGGGAACTTCCTCCAAAAGTGCTGGTAGATCATGTATTAGAAAATTAAGGTAACTTTGACCATTTAGCCTAAAATGTTTATTATTATAAATAACAAGCGACTTTTCAAAAGGTGTCAAATTAACCTCGGGGGTAGAAAAAATGGTCCAATAAGTCTATCGCCAAGAATTCCCGCCCAAACATTAACTGAGAATCGAATTTGGTGTCGACTTTCCACAACAGCATGAGGGTTCTCATCGGACCAGTGATGTGTATTATGGTAATTGAAAATTCCATTTCTTGTAAACCCAGCTTCATCCGTGCATAAAATATTTGCCAAAAAAAGGGGTTCTTGTACCTGTTTTCTTAATAACCAACGACAGAAGATGATTCGAGCGGGATAGTCTGCCGGAGCAAGAGCTTGTACCCTTTGGATGTGATACGGATGCAGGAGTTGAGTCTTAAGAGTCATCCACACAGAATGGCGACTCACGTTTTCCCGCGCTGCAATTCTCCTTACAGATATCCCCGGATCTTCCTCTACATGTGCTAAAATGCGGTAATTGGTTTATTTCGTTTTTTTAAAGCAATACGATGTTTTAAAAATCATGAAATTTAGATTTTTCAATTAATTATTTAATAACTACTTGTTTACTTTTGAAACCCCATAACTTTCATAAGTTTATGTTGTTTAACCAGTTAGCAGCCCATCAGAGCAAACTTTTTGCCTTCAATTTTCTCGAAAACCATCGTTCTGGGCGATGTGCAACAAGAGTACTTTTTTTGTAGGAAAAAGTATGTAGTTTTTAAAAAATGAACCCACGTTGCGAAGAAAATAACCTAAAAAAAGTTATTCACGAATTAACCCCCTACCCTTGCAAAAACTACCCTTTCCGATTTTCCAAATTATTTTTCAGTATCACCATTTGATTTTGGGTCAAAATTTATGGCAGAGGATTTTTTTTCGAAATTTTATCTCGTTTTTTAAGCCTACAATTTCAAAAAACCGTTTTTTAAATTTACCCTTTCAGTGCCCCTAACTCCCTTAATATGCATTTTCCACCCTATAGTTATAGGAACTTTTTTTAAAATTTTTAGGAGAACTATCACCCCCCGAATTTTTTTACACCATTTCAATGACACCCTGTATAATCTGTGTTGGTTTTAACAGGATCTCGCATCTTTGTCAGGCTTGTTGTGATAAAATGAAATGTTAGGTCATCATCGGACTCTAATATATATAAATATTTAATAGTACGCGACTTAAAACGTCAAATTCACAATTGAAGGACTAAAACTACAAATAAATTTCAAAAAAATACTTTAAACGTTAATTTTTGTTGCCCAAATGATGCTCCGTGTCCGCCATCTTTGTTTCACTCATTGTAACAATTCAAGTTGCAAAGTCGCCTTTGAAAATTTGACGTGTCAAACTGAAATCTGATTAGCGCAGGACGCAAGGACTCTGATTAAAGAAATACCTAAAACTGCTTAAATTTTCGGAAAAAGGGTCTTTACCCTCAGAAGACACTTTAGGCTTCCGGTGCGTGTGGGTATAAAATGCTAAAGGGCCCTTTTTGTACCATAGAATCGCATTTAAAAATTAACAGTTTTGACGTTTAATGCCCCAATTACGATCCGTGGCCGCCATCTTTATTACACTTATTGTTCAGCAACGAAGTCGCCTTTCGAAGTTTTGGAACTAAAATTTAATTACTAGCAAAAACTCTCATTAGAATTTTGATTAAAAAAATTAGAAATACTTAAAACTCTCTATCTATCCTTAAAGCCTTTCTGTATGTTAATATATAAAATGGTAAAAGCTCTGTTTGTACCATAATACGTCAAATTACGTCGCAATTAAACGGCTTATTGCAGATCTCACTTCCACTCAAATACGACCGTCAAACGTCATTGAATTGCCTATAATTCATGACAGGTGCGAACTGGCGGGGAATTTAAATTATTAAAGCGATTTCAGTAAATAAATATTATCTAGCAGTTTAAACAAACGTCTTATTAACCTCGTTTCAACAAATTTCGCACAAAGCGGTAATTACTCTCCTAACAACCAAGCAATTACTCACAAATATTATAAAGGAGGCAATATATTATAGTATCAAGTGAGAAGAGGACGGAGCATAACACGCGTGGACCATCAACCGACAAAAGAATGGACTTACTGTACATCAACTCAATAACAAAGTTAAACATAAATGGTGTAATCACTTCATACTCTGATGACATGTTACATAAAATATGTTTACAACTATTGATTGATTGATCTAATATCGTAGTTGCCTTTATCATGTTAAATATGTTATTACCTCAGTGTTATTATTTTAAAAGTTCTTTAGAAAACACCCCCGTTAAATTCCTCGAAGTAAGTCGAACAAAAAAGATGCTTGCATCTATATATTGGGAATATATAACTTCATAATTCGGATTCTACTATTATAAGAACGTATAACTGTGTATGAACCACCGGTATGAAGGTTGAATGTGGCGGGGCGGAATATTCTGCCACCCAAGATGGCCGATTGATTCTGATTGTCTAATTTTTGACGTACATCAAATATCACAATAATGACATTTTTGTCATTCGTATTTGACGATTGTCTTTTTATAGTTTTTTTGAGTCCTAGGTTGATAAATTATTTTACAAATGTGCCAACATCGAATCTATATCTCATCACTCGTCGGTTAACGCATCAACTTTTGTAATTCTGCAAATTACTTGAAATTTAAATATCGGGCAATAGACCAGGCTTAAATTTCCCGCCACACGCCACTCAAGATGGTTGCCCCCGTCTTTGTCAACAACGTCAATAAAGCAGAATGTCTGTCTGTTCATTAGGCAACACGCATTTCTCTAAATTTGTGTTCTGTGGTATGAATTAAATAAATTGAAATTGAAAAATTAAACGGGTCATTAAGGTTCGTCAGTCGTTGGTCCGCGGGCCCCATTTAAATCATCAACATAATAGTACGGTACGACCGTGCAAACAAAGACGACAAACACCTGCCCGATACGGGACGAAAAAGGACGGAGCGCAGCTCGTTATTCTAAGAATGAAAAAACATGTTTCTCTTAAACAGAAATGTGTTGTTAGTGGGAAGGCGATTTCCAAACGAGCGCTACCGGGAACCCGGGCGGTTCTCGGAACCCCGACGCGTATATTATGTGAATAGTTTTCGGTTCGTTTCTCTTCTTAAATCGAAAATCGAATATTTTTCATTTTAAGGGTGTCACAGTTTAAATATTAAATGCGTATTGAGGTAAACATGACAATAGGTACGTTTACAACGCGTGTACCAGTCATGGAAGTAAGCAACAGAATCAGAAATGAAAATCAAATTTTTACAGTCGACCAGATAAGTTCTGCACGCAATACATTTCTTTTCCATATATCAAAAGCTAAACGTCAGCTATAATAAGTATAAAGAAAAAATGTAAATCTTTTCAGAATAATATATTCTATGTATAGATAGTTGTGATGTACTAGTGCTCTTTATGTCATCCTCCTATGTTTTGTCACAGCAACATAGATGATCACTTGGGTAAAGTTAGTTCCAATATTGAAAATAAGAAACGAGCTCAGAAATTGATATTAAAACCTCAGCTCCTGAGTATATATAAGAATCTACGTCAGCAACAGAATCAGAAACGAAAATGAAATTTTTACAGTCGCCCAGATAAGTTCTACACGCAATATATTTTTTCCATATTTAAAGATAAAATCTCATTTTAAGCTTCTAAAATAACGTTAAGAGACCCCTTCATCCCCTAAAATACGTGTGTCTCTGAGACATATCGCGTATTTTATTATCTTTCATTTATACACCAAGTTTGAAGGCGCAACAAAATTTTTAAGCAATTACTGTGATTTTTTTGATTATATAACATTTATCTTTTATGCTGCAAAAAAATTAAATCGACAATTCCCCTTTTCTTTATATGCAATTATAGTTTTTCTCTTTACTTTATTTTAGAAGCATAAATCCTTAAATATGGGAAAACATATATGGCTTGCAGAACTTATCTGGGCGACTGTAAAAAATTTGATTTTCGTTTCTGATTCTGTTGCAAACTTCCATGACCTCCAAATATTTAATACTTGGACTAAATGACTTAATGATGATTTGATGCGTCTCATACAGGGTAGATTAAATTATTTTTTTTCCATGTAAACATCTAGGACCTATTTTGAAATACCAAAATGACAAGTTTGACATTTTATTGGATGTTAGCTTACAAGGTTTTTATTTCTGTACACAAAAATAATGAAGAAGAGGAAGACAAGGACAAGCCTTAAAAAAATTCATAATTTAATTTTATATAATTCTTCGTCTAAACTGATAAACTCCCTTCAACTTTGACATTTTGATCCTAGAGTTAATTTTGCACTAATTTAACCCTCAAGATGAATCCTTGTAAACAGGGCTGCACTAAATAAAAATAGTTAAACATTTGGTCCATGGATCTAATAGATCCGCGCGTAGCTAATGTTTTATGCGCATTGGATTTTCGTGTAAACTTGGTTGTGCTGTAAAAAAAAACCAGCGCCGTACTTGGATAATATTTTCTTTAAACTTAAGGGCATCGGAGACCTACGGTGGGATGCAGGGTCGCCGAGAGAAAAACCGGGCATCATATTTATATCTATCACACGCTATTGCAAAGCGAGCGTTATCTATCACATGTTTTGCAAACGCGCCTCTTTAACTAGCACATGCGATCGCCAAAAATGTTGTTTTTCCGATTAAATGCAGAAGTAGACAGTAGTAGTTCTTCACCTGTTGTAGTTGTATCCGAGGTTTATTTTTTTTTTTAATTTTGCATAAACCTAAAGATGAACTTATCCTTACCCATAAACTATAGCTATAATCACATTGATGATTGTTCCTTTAGAGTGAATTTGTCAACAAAAGAAGAAACGGAGGTAAATTATTTTATTACTGTTATTTAAATAAGACATAACCTAGAAAACGTGGTGGAAGTTAGCAACGAAATCAGAAATGAAAATCACGTGTTTACAGTCGCCCAGACAAGTTTTGGTGATTATATTATGTTTTGGATAGATATTGCAGCTTTTAAAATACATTTTAAGCAACACAAATGGTCTTAAGGGTTTTCTATGGAGGATTTTATTAGATATTTAATAGCGGTAAAAAAGTAATGGATGTGGGTTTTCTGCAAAGAAAGACTTCGGTGTCGGTACGTGAAATATATCTCTATTAAAAAAATCATTAAATTTAGAAGAAAATTTTGTTACACCTTGAAACTTGTACGATGCAAAAGGACTATAAAATAAATAATCTAGTTAAAGACACACGTTTTTTGAAGGGCTGACAGGGTAAAATCCACCCCCAAAATATTAAAAATCGTTAGAAATAAAAGCAATTTTTGTTACACCTTGAAACTTTGTATGATGCAAAAGGATTATAAATGTTTTAGTTTAGTGCCATCGATTTTATACTCGTGAGAGAAAAAACGCACGTGCATATTGAAACTTGACGAAATTATCGCCTACTTTTTGGGCAAAAACGTCGGTACGAGTTTTTTCAAATAGCGACCCCCTGATAAAATAAATATTTATTACTTATTATCAAGATAAAAATGTATTTTTTCGCAAACGTCAAAAAATAACTACTTTTTTAACCTCAGTTCTTAATGTTGAAGTTTGATTTCACAGACGTCATTTCGTTTTTGCTGCTTTTTTTAATGAGCGTGTTCCTTGAGCGTACAGACGTCACAGAAATTTAAGTCAGAGATCATCATTTAAACACCGTTTGCGGAAAAAAAACGCATCAATTTGGAGAAAAGCACTTTTTATGGCTCGTCTAAAATTGTCGGCCTCACTACGTTCGGCCATCAAACATTTAGTCTCACCACAAAAACTATCACTTTTACTGCTAATAAAACCATATACTATTTTTTCCGCACTTTGTGGAGACACTCTCTATAGGGTATGTTAGAATTTTGTTCGACATAAGCCTAGATAATTTATGATACATTTTTTAAAAATTAATTTCCACTTACTTTTTTGCAGAAATGGATTTCTGATTTTCGAAATGTTACAAAAACAACATGGAGTATAAGATAAGCTATTGAAACTCCCATAAAAAGTGCCAAAAAAAATTTACTAAAGAGATATTATTACTGCCATTTTAATACTAGGCAAACACAGTTTGTCCAACCAAATCAAAGGAAGCGAAAGCACTATCTCGAAATATTAACTGTCCAGCGAAATTAATCCTTATAATAAATCGGATTCCTAGCAAAAATTCGCGTGCATCCAAGTCCAAACAGCTTGGAACAGATGACTTGGTAAAAACTTGGCCATGTCTAATTTCATTCCAAAATAATCACCACACGATAGACAGCGCTGCAGCTTTAAGTAAGCGTCCTATAAGCGATCAAACGATAAATGAAGTCCTAGAGTATTTTAATAGAGGTCACTCGGTTGCATCAGCTTACCACAGTTTTTGTTTTTCAAAAATGGAAGAGAATGGCCACAAATATAAAGAAATAATGGCTGATCGACAAAATTTTCCCACAAAAACTGATTTCTCAAATACATGGCATAGGTATTTCCAAGAATCCTTTGGTTCTAGGTCGGGAAAGGATGCTTTAGAAACCTTGGAAAAAAATTTATCCAAAACAGACAATTTATTTAAAATTGAACAAATCTCAGACTAAATACCATTTCCTTGTGCACTCCAATGATGCAGAGAGCGGCAGATTTATTGATTCAATCATCCGAAATATTGTTTGTTGATGCAACTGGGAATTGCGACGTTGAAAACCATAATTTTTTTGCTACCCAGTCGTCTATTGGGGGAACACCAATCGGATGTGTGATTACAACAACTAAAAAAAGCGAGGTTTTCAGAATTGCGGTAAAAAATTTAATAGCCATAATGCCTACAAAAATATGTCCTGCAGTAATTATAACCGACGATGATCTGAAAGAAAGAAAGGTACTCAAAGAATATTGGCCAAATGCCACGTTACTGCTATGCACGTTCCATGTTTTAAAAGCAGTTTGGAAGTGGCTCTGTAGATTTAGCAACGGTGTACCAATTCAGGACAGACAGAAGCTTTACATATACTTCCGAAACATATTAAAAAGTAGCACTAGTGAGGAAGAAGTAAAAGAAAATGTTTCTATATTAAACAAATGCTGTGATCAATATCCTAAGTACAAGAGCTATGTTAAAAGACTATTAGACAGAAAAGAGGACTGGTGTTTGTTTTACAGAAAATATTTTATTACCAGAGGATCAAATACCAACAACATGATAGAAGTAATTTTTAGACTATATAGAGATGACCAAAGCATATAATCTTGTATAACTTGTTGATTTCATTGAGGTTAATTTTAATTGTTACTACAAACAGAGACTACTAAATGTAGTTATTCGTAAAGATAGAAATGGATGTGGCGGTGGTGTCGCTTTTTATATACGTAGTTCTTTAAAATTTGAAGTTTTAGACGCCCCACCACAAATTAGTGCTTTAGAGCAAATATGGTTCCGCGCAAAAATTAATGGCAAAGATATAATCTTTGGTTCACTTTACCGACCACCATCTATTAATCTTGGTTCTTGTTTGGACGATTTGGAAAATTCTATAGTTAGTTTTTTAACTCATTCTGATAATGTAGTTTTTGGGGGAGATTTGAATGTAGATATGTTGGATACTGGCAGCCCTGGATATATTTGTGTTAACAGTCTTTTAAATAAATATAATTTAACCCAAGTGGTTCAGTCTCCAACTCGAATTTCAAACATTGGAGCCAAGTTAATTGATGTTCTTGTTACTTCGGCTCCTGGCTTAATCACGGACTGACTTAATGACATTTTAAAAATTAACTGGCAAAATATATTTAACTTTACTGATATTGATGAAATGGTAACTTTTTTCCAAAAAAACGTAATTGATGTATTTGATATTCATGCGCCCTTTAAAACCTCCAAGTTCACTAAAAATAAAGCTCCATGGATTACTGACAATATACGATTTATGATGAAACTTAGACAAAAAGCCCTCACGAAGTATAAGAAACTAAAAACTAATGCTGCGCTTAATGAATACAAACAAATTAGGAATTTTGTAACGGGTGCAGTACGTAGCGAAAAGAAAGCCTACTTGAATGAACAATTTAAATCTAACCCTACTTGTTTTTGGAAAACATTGAATTCTCTTAACATAACATCTAAAGTTTCTCCTTCCACAATTATTAGCGATTCTCGAAACACACCTGATGGACTTAATTCTTTTTTTATTAATAGCATTCCCAAGGTAAATACGGTATGCACTAATAATGGCCTTAAAACTAAGTATACCAATAAAGTACACCCTAATGTTAAGAAACTATTTCAATTTAAAGAAGTGTCTGAAAAGCAAGTTGAAAAAATAATTTGTAGTATAAAATCTACTGCAACTGGTTCTGATGGCATGGGCATTAAAATGATTTCACTTTTAGTTCCTTATTTAACATCCTATATAACTTTTATAATTAATAAAGCACTTGTATTATCAAAATTTCCATCTGAATGGAAGAATGCTGATGTACTGCCCATCCCAAAAAATAATACCCCTACGGAATTTTCTCATTATCGACCTATAAGTATATTGCCAACCCTTTCTAAAATATTGGAAAAGGCCATGTATATGCAATTAAATGATTTTTTTAGACTTAATTCCATAATTCCTAGTACTCAGTCAGGGTTTCGATCGCAGCATGGTACCATGACAGCACTATTGCATGTATGTGATGATATTTTTAGTGCTTTGGATAATAGAGAGGTTACTGCATTAGTGCTGCTGGACTATAGCAAAGCGTTTGATACTCTGGATCACTCTCTTCTTTTTACCAAACTAAAATATTTTGGATTACACGAGTCGGCGCTGAGTCTACTTTGTGATTACTTAAGTAATAGAAAGAGTGTGTTTAAAGAGTGCGCTTAAATACCACCTTTTCAGAATATTTAAATATTAATCAGGGAGTTCCTCAAGGCAGCATTTTGGGGCCACTACTATTTTCGATTTATACTTGTGATTTTTCTGAATTCCTGCATAACTGCAAGTCTCACCAATATGCAGATGACGTCCAACTCTACTCAGCTTTTCCAATAAATGAACTGAATACTGGCTTAGCACGCATTAATACCGATTTAAATCAAATTGTACATGTGTCTAATCTTCATGGGCTGGCTCTCAACGGTACTAAATCTAAACTATTACTTTTTGGAATGCCTAAATCTTATCATTTGAATTTAAATGTTATTATCGATGAAAATATTATACAACCATCTGACTGCGAAACAAACCTAGGCATTCTTCTTGATAATCAGCTTAATTTTGTAAAACATATTTCCAGTATTTTACAAAAAGCCTATTATAAATGGAGAATTCTATACATGCATAAGGATATTTTATCTTTTGATGTTAAACTCAAATTAAGTGATTCGTTGGTTCTCTCTTTAATTAGCTATGGTAGTGTACTCTTCTGGCCAGCTCTTGCTCAAAAGGACAAGTTAAGCCTACAAAAGCTACAAAATGCTTGCCTAAAGTTTTGCTACGATAGAAGAAAATTTGATCACGTCACCCCGTTATTTCATGCCTCTGGCTGGTTGAATTTGGATGAACGTTATAAAATCAATATGGCTGTTCTTGTTTATAAGGTACTCCATAATAAACTTCCCCTATATCTATATGACAAATTATCCAGTCATAACAGCATACATGGCCGTGGAATGCGCCACTCTGCAAACCTTTTAATACCAAATCATAGAACTTCCAAATTCCAACGGTCTTTCAGTTATAGTGCGGTTAAGGTATATAATTCATTGCCAAATAACCTTAAAGCTAAAACCTCGGCTGTCTTATTTCGAAAAGCTGTCAAATCTTACTTTTCTAACACTGCGAACTAATAACTAAAATATAAAAAATATATATTTCATTTAATTTTAAGTTATATCACTAATTACTTTTTTCTTTTATAAACTAGATATAATTATAATTATTTTAATAATTAATTATGTCATGTGATATAAGCCAAAATTCTATTTTAGGTTTCTTATAATTTTAGGCTTCTCTTTTTTTTCTGTATATTTTACGTAATGGTTAAAACTTATTCAATGTATTTATTATTTACATTGTTATGCTTTCGTATGTTAAGTTAGCAGTGCGGTTAGATAGAGTAGCCCCAGACTAGATCTCGCCGCATTTTTGGATAATAACTTTTGTAACTATTTTCGTAATATAAAGGCATTTATTATTATTATTATTATTATTATTATTATGAACAGAGTTGACATCAGAAGATATATCGCCGACGACAAAGATGTCGATCCCGATAAAATTCTACAGATAAGCGGTCTTCAATATACGGTTTCGAGTTCTTCCACGGAACACACTCACTTTGTAGACATGGAAATTGGTGTATGTTCTTGTCCGCAGGGTAGCACAGGAAAAATTTGTAAGCATCAATCGGCGGTCATTAAAAAATATAATATTACGAATGCCTGCAATGTTCTTTTGGAATAACAGAAACACATTATCTATATAAAGCGCGACTGGGAACCAACCCTCTTCTAATTTGCTTAAACCCCTTCTACTAAAAAAATATGTAACTGATGTAGAACAGAGTGTACCTATAAAAGAAAGCCTAAATGTAGAGCCCACTAAGGATTTTGTTATTAATTTTGGGCACCCAGGGGAAGAAGATATTGAAAAAACTGAGGTCACAGACGTGTTAGCCGAATGGAAAACATTTGTACAAGAATTGGATCTTAACGTTCAACAAAATCTTTTAGATGATCCTGAGAACTTTGTAGGTGGGGTGAAGGCATTCATGCAAAACTATAAAAAAAAATATTAACAGTTCGTCGTCTCTTCTGAGTAGATTGCACACAGCCTTTAAACCCTGCTGTTCATCTTTAAATAGGAAAGTGGTACACACAATTAGAAAAGGTACTAAAATTTCTGTCCAACCCACAAGGAGAAAGGAGAAGGGCCAAATTTACAGGAAGAAGACGATTTCAGTCTGGAAGAAAACCGAACAAATCAACCAATAACGAAAATCTAGCTCCTCATAGCCTTAAAAGTTGTGTCACCCAAAATCGAGCTCTAGGAGCAAGAAAAATAGCTAAATAATCTCAGGTTCTTATATTTGTATAATATACGAGTGGTATGTAGGTTATTAAAAAAAAATTAAGAGGTAATTTTTTGTTCAAAATAAAGGGTAGTTTGTTGTATAAATGTTGTGTCAAAAGTCAACGTAATTAAAAGTAACTAACCTTTATTAATCCGATATCTTCCTAATGTTTATACAACAAATTACCCTTTATTTGAACAAGGAATAACCCCCTTAAGTTTTTTGTACTTATTTTGAGACAACTTGTATAAGTTTTACCGTTATTTTGCTGTTTGTATTCAGATGTTTAAAAAGTTTTGTTGTTTTTTATTATTTCATGTACTATTCATGTTAAATAAAACTTGAGAAATTATTGTCGTTATTATTTTGATCTATATAGTACTATAGGTGTACTTTTATACTGTGGTACTATACATGTTGTAAATAAATAAGTACGAAAAATTTCAGGGTGTGACTCTTGGGTTAATTTTAAGAAAAAAACTTTATATGAACGTATGTCCTAGAAGTCCTAACTTTTGAGATACAGGGTGGATGCACAGAAAATGCATACCAAATTATACTACAATATCTACTTATACCTAGAATAGCATATATCTATTTCTACTTTTTATTTTTAATTAACTTTATTACATGCATTGATATATAGCTGAAAATGTCTTATTTTGAAAAGGTGTGTAAACTTAACAACAGAGAATCAATGAATATGTTTGTAAACAACACACCCCCTTGCCCCTGTGCACATGTTGAACTCAGACAAAGTTGTTGTTTATTAATTCTAGTCTTTCAATGTTCTAACCGTATATCATATACTATTTTGTTTACAAAAGGGAGAAAATTTCGGCATTTAAAAAATTGATACGGGATTTACTTATCTAGTTTTTAAACTCCATTATTACTCCTCAAATATTTGATTAAATATTGAAAAATCACTGTTTTTCGTCCATATTATCCAATCTAATCACACTGTTTTTCAACTAAATATTTATATATAAAATTATATTAAATTTAAATAAACAGTGTTATTAAATTAAATAGTGCATATTAATTTTCTTGCAAAATCATTCTTTTTCATAAACACAACCCTTAGCCCCCCCATCCACCCCAAACATGTGCCCAGTAAGAATTTCTTTTGAAAAATCACCGTTTTTCGCCTTTAAAATCCAATCTAATAGCACTGTTTTTGCATAAAATATTTATTAATATACATATATATAATTATTATAAAATTTAAATAAAAAAACTGACTTATTAGATTAGATATTATTGACAAAAACTGCTGTTATTCATATGTGATATTTTAAAAAACAAAGATTTCTGAAAACAATTTCTTACTGGTAAGTAAAGTGGGGTGGGTGGGGGGTGTAAGGGTAGGATTAATGAAACACGGTCTATTTGCAGAAAATAATTGTCTGAGAAAAAAATGCTTATTAAGAAAATCATAGATAATAAAGAAATCTAGAGTGTTTGTATCTATAGAGTAAAGTGAGGCAAAAGCACGCAGTTAATGTTTGAACTCCCCTAGTTTCCACCTTAATTAAAAAAAAAATTAAAAAACACAAATGGATGAAAGCTTCAAGTCAGTACTATAAAATATCTGATGGAAAAAATTTAAATGTAAATGGTTTTAAAGTTATTAAAAAAAATATGACAAAATGTCCCAGTAGGGGGGCAAAAGCACGCATGCCGTGAGGCATAAGTACGCACCTTGTTTTTAAAATGAAACTTCTTTTTATTGTCTATTTAACATTGCATTTAACAAAAACAAAAAAATATTTCACAACATACGAACTTATAGCTAATAGAAAACAACTTAAACTAAATAACTCCTGAACAAATAATAACAAAAAATAATGAAACATTAGAACTTGCTAATAGCAACTACTTAAAACTTTGGCTTAAACACAATGGTCACATTTAAATGCACCAACGCCTTCATAAGGAGAACAGTCTTCATGCCACCATTCCTGGCAATAATTGCACTGAACCCAATCATCGTTGGGAGTTTCCAAAAATGATTCCTCACAACCAGGACAAATGACATTTTCTGTTTCAGCGCTTTTTAGAGTTTCTCTAATTTCATATTTTTTTTCAAACGAAGTTTTTATTTTTTTGTTTTTATTATTTTTGTTTCCTTCGCGCTTTTTTACTTCCTCCTCCAAGGCGTCTTTAACAGGTGTGCTAGTTATTATTTCTGATTTTTTCCCCTTACTTTTTCTTGTCATAGGGTCCTTTTTTTTAGGAAAAGGCAAAATATCGGAGGGGCGAATTTGTTTTTTGTCATTCCGTGGTTTTTCAGATGCTATTGTTGCCAGTACATCAGCGTTGGTTGATGTAGATGGCTGTAAATCAGTAACTGCAGATGGTTTTTGAATAGGCTCTGGAACAACTTTTGATGTAGACGGTTGCGGCTGAGGTGACTGATCATTAATCTCTGATTGTCGGAATTCAATTAAAGATTGTAGTAAATTATTTGAAGTTGATGGCTCCAAAATATTCTGAGATGTAGAAGGCTGAAGGACAGAACCTTCTGGTTGAGGTAAATTTTCCTGCGGTATGGATTGTTGGTCAGTAACAGTTGATGGTAAGAAGTCTTCGTCGGTAAATACATCAGGAGGTACGATTCCACATTTTTTAAAGCCGTTAAAAGCCGCTTTTCCCATGGTACCCACAGTTTGGTATGCCTCTGCAAACAGTGAAGATATCTGAAATTGTGTAACCACTTTCCCAGGATTACTTATTAAATACCGCTCACATGCTTCAGCAAACTTGTCTTTTAAAGGCTTAAAAAGCATCTATCCAGCGGTTGTGTTTTTTGGCTACTGTGTGGCGGCAAAGACAACATATGAATATTGTGATTGCGGGCAAACAAAACTGCATCTAGATACAAATGAGAGGAATGATTGTCTAGAATGAGAAGGACCGGGTTCTCTTCTGATGGCTTTACGTGTTTTGTAAAATGCTCCAGCCACTCCAAAAATAGGGGTCCATTAATATATCCAGAATCTGATGTCAATAGCAGAGAGTCTGGGGGGGCGCCATTAAGAAGTTCTTGTTTACGTGTTTTTATTGCTGGAGGAACATAAGCTCCAGATGCCGACATGCAGCACACAACAGTGACAGTTTGTCCTCGATCAGCAGAAGAGACTTTGCCGATTAATTTTTTGCCTTTTTCCGAAACGACTTTGGGTGTTTTATTAGGAACCGTTGACAGACCACTTTCATCCATGTTAAACATTCTGGAAACCCCAAATTGGTGCTTCTCCCACAGAACTTAAAGGTTTGAAAAGTATCTGTCCAGTTGTACTTTATTAAAGCCCATCATTCTGGCTACACTGGTCTTTTTATTTTATATATATATAAATATTTAGTATCAAAACAGCGTTATTAGATTGGATAATATGGACGAGAAACAGTGATTCTTCAAAAGAATTTAATAAAATATTTAAGAGGTAGTAATCGAGTTTAAAAAACTAAATATGTAATTCCCGTGTCAATTTTTTTTAAATGCCGAAATTTTCTCCCTTTTGTAAACAAAATGGTATATAATATACATGTATTCTAGAGTTAATAAATATACCAACATTTTACTAAAAAATCGTTAACTAAATATATATTTAACGATCATAATATATGTGTTGTTTAAAAATAAAAGACAAATTATTTTGTTTTTTCTAGGGACTCCTGGCCTAAGAATTCTATTAACTTGACTTTTTGTGAACGGATTTTAGTCATTTCCTCAAGAAAGACTTTAGACTAGTCTAGTTTTTTTTAATATTTAATATACAGGGTGTCAAAATATTTCTAGAAGCTTATTACATTAAAATGTATAGTATGAAACAAATACGAGTATAATAAATACCATAAAACAACAACTTCTCTGGTCCATGTGTAGCATTTTGAAAAACAGGGATTTTGCAGAAGAATTTCTTACTGAAAAAAGATGTGGGGCGGGTGGGGGGTGTAAGAGTAGTGTTATTGAAAAACTTTTTTATTATATAAAATAATTGTCTTAAAAGAAATAAATTCCTCAGGTTATAAAAAATTAACTATAATTAATATTATTCTTTATTTTTAAGCACTTATACACAGCATGGAAATCTTTGTATAGTTTTTATCAAATCAATTTTTTTGATTTTCCTTAGTAAATTATAAAGTGTTTCTTCTAAGGCAATTATTTTCTGCAAAAAAACTCATTTTTTATTAAGCCTACCCGTACCCCCCCACCCACCCCACATAACTTACCAGTAAGAAATTCTTTTCAAAAATCATTGTTTTCCAACATAATACACCTGAATAACAGTTGTTTTTGTCTTTAATATCTAATTTAACTCAGTTTTTTTATTTAAATTTGATATAATTATATATATGTATACTAATAAATAATTAATACAAAAACAGTGCTATTAAATTGGATTTTATAGACGAAAAACGGTGATTTTTCAAAAGAATTTCTTATTGGATAAAGATGTGGGGCGGGTGAGGGGTGTAAGGATAGTGATAATGAAAAACGTTTTTATTATATAAAATAATTGCGTTAAAAGAAATAATTTAATTTGCTAAATAATTTACTCTCTCAGGTTATAGAACATTAACTATAATTTATATTACTCTTTATTTTTAATCACAGCATGGAAAGCTTTGTATAGTTCATATCAAATCAATTTTTTTGAATCTCATTAGTATACTGCAAAATTTTTCCTCTAAGGCAATTATTTTGTGCTAAAAACTCGTTTTTCATTAATCCTACCCTTAGCCCCCCACCCACCCCACATTCTTATCCAGTAAGAAATTCTTCTGCAAAATCCCTGTTTTTCAAAATGATATACATGAATAACAGCTGGTTTCATCATTAATATCCAATCAAGGTAACATAGTTTGCTTATTTAAATTTGATATAATCATATAATAATTAATACGAAAACAGTGCTATTAGTAAAATCTCATCACTTTGTACTACAGTACTAAAAACGTATACATATATTGTATTTTATGAAAGTTTAAAGGCTGTGATAAACTGAGAAGACACATTTTGTTTTTGTCAAAAGAATTCTTGTTTTTAACGTCTTTATAGACGCCAAATTTATTATCTAATATTTAAGAAGTTCGTATTAAATATCTAAAAACCCCATCATAAAGCACGAAAACGGTGGCAATGCAAGAGTACAAATTAGTTTAAATTCGGCATAAAAATAAGGTCTCATAAGATTAAAATTGATTTTTCAAAATAACAATAGTAATTTTTTTATTCTCTTAATTAAACCTAAAAACTTCATGAAGTTGAGCAAATTTCGACTATAATTCTTGGGCGCACTTTTGGCGCGCAACAGTGTGGACCAATCGCCCTAGAAAATTCTTATAAAAAGACACTGTTGATGAAAGTTCGTATTAAAAATATAAAAACCTCATCATGAAGCACGAAAGATGCAGCAGTACAAATAAGAACGTAAAAAATAAAAATTGATTTTTCAAAATTTCGAATATTTTCGGAACCATTGGGAATTTTAAAATTTTTTTTAAACGGTATATTATTAAGCTCAAACATTCTTAACTTTGCCCCAATTTAATCATCTTCATACATCTTATAGATTCCAAGATCCCCATGTTGAGGGTCGAATTTAAAACATTTTATTTTTGTAATTTAATTATTTTTTATCAATATGTGAAAGATGTGCTTTCTCCAGGGTTTTTGCGTGTTCTGCGAGTTCATTATCAAGTTCTATCGTAAATACCTTTTTAAATCGACCTAACTGCTGAACCCCACAATCCGCTTTTAGTCGCTTTGTTAGGCCACCTTCTGAAATTTCTAATTGCGAAGCAGCTTGGCGCTTGGATAAACCATTTTGGATCAGCTCCTTAGCTCGATTAAGAATTTGTGGCGTGATGGGCGTGCGCTCTGATTTTCTTTTGTAGTCCCTAAAAACAAGAAAATGGGTTACACAAATTCATGGGGTAAAAGTACGCGCGAACTTTTGCCCCACATGCACTTTTTTATTTTTTTTTTTCAGTGTAAATCGACACAAGCACGACTCACAACAGGTGAATATATTTTTGAGATTACGATTGGGCTTTTATAACAAATAAACGTTGTTATCGTAATTTGCACTATAAAAGCATAATACAGGAATCTTTGGAAAATGGTTACTTGACAATCTCAGGCATAATAATGATCATGACAAACATCTGGCGCCTATTTACCTTCGATATACCGAAAAACTTAATAGCGGGCAAGTTTCCAAGAATGAAACTTTGACGTCAATCGCCCTTCCATCCCCTCCATTTAACTCGGCATTTTTCGGTGATGAAACTCTTAACGATTTTTTTAAAGAGAAACTCGTCGTTGCATTCATCAGTTGAAGTGGGAAATTCGGCGGGTCAGTAAGGCGACGCTTGCGTAATAGAATGAAAAATAACGGAAAATCTCTCGGTCAGTTAAGTTGATGTTGTAGTATTACGAGCTGATTAATAATAATAATAATGGTTTATTTATTCCCAAATATACATGCTTATAAATTAAATTCAGTTCAGAAAAATAAAAAAGCTACATCAGCTTAGAATAACAGAAGAGGCAGCTGCTAGAGCAAATTAAGGAAAACTATATTACATGACTGCAAAACAGTGAGCAACGAAAAAACAAACATCATAGTTTTCAGTTTAATAATTACAAGAGAAATTGAGAGAAAAAGAGAGAGAGTAAATAAAAATCAGCAGATGAATAGAAATGCCCCATTTCAGTTACTGAAAATCGACATATTTCGTTCGGGTAATAAACATTTTCCCCTATATGAAATATATCCGAAAAAGCAATAAGTCAGTTATGTATAATTTTCACGAAACTGTGTTTTCCATAAAAAACAAAACAAAGGTAAAAACACAAAGTCACGGACTCATCAAATCCCTATAATTGTTTAAAGTTACACGTGTTTCGCTCCTATCGGAGTATCATCAGGCCTAGACCTACACAGATCACAACTGACTATTTTTCTATGTGTTTTCCATGTTAATTTTGCATGTAAATACGAATTTTCCTTATTATAGTCTTTCAAAGTAACAGTTTCAAAATGGCGAATGGGCGAGGCGCAAACAACAGCAATAACTCTCACATAAAAATCACAGTTTCTAGACAGTTCTATTACGTTTAGACGTGAGGTAATGCGTATTACGATCGCCATGTAAACACAGTTAACGATTATATATTAGATGGTATTAATTTTATTCCGCGAAATCTGTTTTTGTTTAGCGACAGGCTTTCTGGGAATAACTAACCGAGCGCTAAATAATTGTTTTATTACATAAACCGTTGAATTTGCAAATCCTATAAATAAAAGTCATACTTCAACATTTTTTTTTGTGTAATATACTCTCGTATATTCATAAGGGGTTAGCTGACCAAAGTAACCACGTTTACTTGAGGACCCTGTAAACATGTTAAATGATTATAACAACTATTTTTTGTATGGAAAAAGCCTAATTATCGCGTCGTTAACGGTCGCTTATTAATTTTAATTGCGAAAACGTTACAATTTTAATTATCCCTTGCAAGAAAGAAAATTATGGGTTTGTCTCGATGCTTTCCACGAAAATGACATTCTGGGAAATATTTTTTTCCCGAGCGTACGACGTACTAGAACAAAAATATAACAAGAAATTCATTATTAACTATATACCTAGATGCGAAAAGAACTCGATTCCCTGTAAGCCATACCGAGAAAATGTTATTTAAAGTTTCCTGAAGTACGAAGACAATGCGACTTCCCGGAAAATTTATTTCCCAGATGTGCTCCAGAATAGACTCAATTTAAAACTTTTACGCTTCCGAGTAGTAGCGCTTGAAAAGTTCGTTTTATTTTAGAACTTTATAAAATAAATTTGCACTAATTTAATTTAAATAGGATACGCCACTGGTAAGTTGCCCCGTTGCCCTGGCAACGCCTACGCGTGTTACACAGTTGTACCAACGGGGAGGCGGGGCCACCATAGCCGTGTCATTTTTATTTATTTCTATTTATTAAATAATTTTTTATTTAATTATTAACAAGAATTGCTTTAAAATATTTCTATTAGGTAATGCATATATTGCAAAATATACACAACATACACCAATAAATTGATTACATAATGTTTAACCAACCCAATAATGGATGCATAAAACATTCTTAAAGGCTACTAATAAGAAAATTACTAATCTAGATAAGTTATTCTAAAAAAATCTAAATTTGTCTATATTACAAAAAATAAATTAATCCAATTAAATAAAGTAGTCCATTCTTGCAGTGGGTAACTAAAAGTATGTCGGTCATCCTCCACTAATTTTATTTAAAAAACTGCAAATCCCACGTGTTTTGGACATATAACATCTCCATCATCAGGGATAACAAATTAAGGGGCTCTGTCAATTTATTTCATAAGTTCTAGGGCCTCAGACAAGGCTAAAAGGTTAAAATACATGAGAAAGGAACATAACTTGGTTTTACAAAATCTTAAAACTGCATAATTTACAATAGCAATAATAATAACTTTACAAGTTCTAGGGTTCTAGCTTCATTTATAATTTTTTTTTTCATATTATATTGGGTTTCTTTGATTTTTACTAAAAAAAATAATTTTTACATTTATTAACACGTTGAGCCCCGCGTGCCCACCGGTGGGCATTTGGATTTTACTTCCAGGGACAAAATTTTAATTTTTTGTTAATAGTTATTTTTTTGCAGTTTGTGGATCAATACTCTGTCGACTTTTGGCTGTTTTTGTAATTTTTGTTGCGGTGACCCACGGGTGGGCACGTGGTCCCAGAGTGCTATTTTACATTTTGGGACCGAATGCCCACCCGTGGACACTAGCTTTAATGTGTTTTTTTGTTTCAGAGTTAAGCAAATATGGCTAAGAAATATCTATCCGATCAGGAGTTGGCAAAGGAGCTGGAGAATCTGTCCGACGATGAGTCAAGAGATATAATAGAAGACGAAATTACCGGATTTTCAGATGATTCGCTCGTAGATAAAGAATTTATTCCTGTTGAAAGTGATCTATCATCTGATAACGATTCATCCGGTAATAATTCAGATAATTCTGCCATATTATTATCCGAAGACGAAGATCTAGACGGTAACGTACCTCTAGCGACTTTAACTACTAAGCAAAAATGGGATCACATTCAAGGAGACCGACTGTCTTTCAGTGAAAGCCCTCAGAATATTGGTGTTATTCCAGCTGTTAGTGCAGATTTTGCAGGGAAAGAACCAACTGAATTCTTTAACTATTTCATCGATGATGAGATGATTAATCTGTTTGTGACTGAAATCAATAGGTTTGCTTCACAGCGAATTGCTGCGGCAATAGCAGATCCAAACCGGAAGGCCAAGGTGCTGAAATGGGTGGATATCAATCCCGTAGAAATGCGAAAATTTTTTGGCATTATATTATGGATGAGCCTTCTTCCAATGCTTCAGTTACGGGATTATTGGTCAACCAAATCGTTGTACCAAAATCGCATACCCGCAGTTATAAGTAGAAACAGATTTGAAGGTATTTTGGGCATGTTCCATGTAAGTGATAATGAGAAGGACAGACCCTCTGATGACCGACTTTACAAAATATCCGAATTTCTTGACATGCTGCAAAAGAAATTTCCTCCTATATGCCCAAAAAAAGACATTTGTATCGACGAAAGTAACGTTCCGTTTCGAGGACGCATTTATTTCAGACACTGCCACGGTATAAAACTTTTCAAGTTGTGTGTATCTGGAGGATACACACAACTTGAAATCAGAGAGCAAAGCTTGGTCCCAGAAAGCAAACTCGAAATTCGGAGCTCAATGTGTTAATGACTTTGTCTAAGGAATTTCTATATATTTTGTACTGCTGTTCCCTTTCTATACTTAAAGCTTTTATTAATTTTTTTATATGTTTTATATTTAACTATTTTTTATAATATCTTCTCAAATAGCATAAAAGTTTTCTGTCGCGGTTTCTACAAGTAAAATAGGGAAATGGTCCGTAACATCAATATTCCAAATGTAAGATGTGTGCATACATTTATTGTCTTTTTTTCTTTTAATGAAAGTATGGTCAATACAAGTATTTATCAATGACGTAACCCGTGTAGTGCCATTGATAGGGCGCAATATCCATGAGACATTAACAAGGATAATGATAAGGATAGGATGATATTCCATATTCAACATTAACCACAGTCATAATAAACCGAACCAATGTAATATCAGATTTTGCGTACCATTATTGTTAGCAAACTGCCATGTTTTAGTTAGAATAATCATATCACACGATAAAAATGTATACGTTTGTAGAAACACTAATGTTAACGAAAATGTTAATGTTTGGTCGAAATTTTTCTTTATACTGAGAAACTTGGAAGCTGCGAGGGCGGTGTGGCTCTTTATATTAGAAATCAATTCAAAACTGAAATTCTCTTTTCTGAGAGTCATGAATTTTTAGAATGTATCTGGGCAAAAATTACAATAAAGAAAGAACATTCTGTTATTGGAATAATTCATAGATCAACTAGATAGAATATTCAGCAGTTTTTAAACAGAATGGAGGACCTTGTTTCTAACCTGTTTTCTTTGTATAACAACATATTTTGTATAGGAGACTTTAGTATTGATATGTTACAATGCGATAATCTTTTCACAAAAAAGTTAGTTTCGATGTTTGAGCCCTTTAATTTGAAACAAGTTATAATGGAGCCAACCAGAGTCACGAAATCTTCTAGTTCCCTAATTGATTTAATAGTCACTAATTATGACCAAATTAAATGCACTGGTGTTATCTGTTCTGATTTTTCCAACCACTTCGTAGTCTATTGTGAGATACAAATGGCCAAATTAAATTATAAACCAAAAACTATTTTTATTTCTAGAAAACTAAAAAATATAAACTATAACCTGTTTAAAAATGACCTTCAATCGATACCGTTTAACAATTATATATATAACGTTGTAATTATTAACAACGCTATAACTAGCCTATTTGATATTCACGCTCCTCTTAAAACAATTACATTGCCTAAAAAACCCTTCCTACCCTGGATTACAGAGAATATTAAGAAAATGCAGAAATTAAGAGATGCAGCTCTTCAGCAGTTTAAACGCACTAAACGTCCAGAAAAATGGGAATATTATAAATCATTAAGAAACTTAACAACAGCTTCAATAAGAATGGAACGCAAAGCCTATTATAAGCATAAATTTAAAAATTGCAGATAAACTAACTCCGTCTAAGAAAAAAGATATTCTGGTGCAGTTTAATGATGTTGATCAATTTAACAATTTTTTTATAAACTCTACTATCTCAAACCAACCTTTAGATCAGGAACTTTTAAATTTTTATTCAAGCAATAAAAAAAGTGACATAGATTTCTCTTTGCAGTTCAGAGCAGTGGAAAATTATGAGGTATTTAACATAATTAAAAAAATAAAAAGTAAAGTATTTGGATCAGGCGGTCTTAACACAACTCTTCTTGAGCTTTGCTGTCCTCATATTTCCGAATATATTACACATATAATAAATAAATGCTTAGAAACTAACTATTTTCCCAATTGTTGGAAGGAAGCCATTGTCTTACCCCTTTCAAAAATAAGTAATCCTACTGACTATACACATTTTCGATCCATTAGTGTGCTACCAACTATGTCTAAAATATTAGAACGCGTATTGGATGTACAAATAAGGAACCATATTAATAGATTTTCAATATTACCCATTAAGCAATCTGGATTTCGCAGTGGATATAGTTGCGCAACAGCAATGGCAGATATTACCGATGATATTTTTCGTGCCCGAGATAATAACAAAGTCACTGCTCTGGTATTGCTAGATTTTACTAAAGCCTTCGATTTTTTAAATCATCAAATATTGGTAGCCTTACTGCACTACATAGGATTCTCAAATTATGCTATAGCTTTAATAAAGTCATTTCTAAGTAATAGGTCTCAAATTGATGCAACCTTTTCAAGTCGTCTTTCAGTTCTTAATGGGGTGCGTCAAGGTAGTATATTGGGGCCACTACTATTTAGTATTTACACAACATGCTTTCCTCAATATCTTGAATACTGTAAGTATCACTTCTATGCAGATGATGCGCAGTTGTATCACTCCTTTGCACCTTCTGATTATTTAACTGCTTTGAACCATATAAATGCTGATCTTGATGCACTTGTTAAAGGCTCTAGTAAGCATGTGTTAAAATTAAACCCTAAAAAATGTGTAGTTATTCTCTTTGGAAGTAACGTTCAAATAAGGACTATTTATGAAGAATTTTCTTTGTTTGTTGGACATCAAAAACTTCAAGTAGTTGAGAGCACCAAGAGCTTGGGTTTAACACTCGATTCACAGCGAAAGTTTAGTGGACACATATCAAATAATCTTAAAAAGTCGTATTGTGCTCTAAAAACCATGTACCCTCATCGACATTACTTAGATCTGAATATTAAACGTGAGCTATGCGACTCTCTTGTGTTGTCAAATTTTAATCATTGTGATGTGGTTTATGGACCTTGTCTAGATGGTCAAGACTATAGAGTTCAAAAAATGCAAAACTCTTGTATTCGTTTTATTTATGGTATTAATAGGCGAGGTCATGTATCACATAAGCTTAATGATCTTAAGTGACTTAATATGTTTAATAGACGTAAGCTACATTCCAGTGTGCTATTTTATAAAATTATTAAATACCGCAGTCCTCCCTACCTATACAACAAAATTACAGGAGGAATTTCGCCTATATTTCATAAATGCAATAAAAAATATAGCATCCCATTTAAAAAAATGACCGATGACGTCATATCTTTTTTTTTGTTCCACCCTGTATACAAAAATGTATGTGAAATAATGCAAAACTTAAAATAAAAATCGACGGGTCCGAGCGTTTTCTCAAAAAATCATGTCTCTAGTTTTTATCGAATTTATGCGGAACTTTAGGCGGTCACTGTATAGTGTAAAGTGGCCATCAGATCACCGTCCAGAACTGCAGTTTTCATAAATTGTGCATTTCTGTGTACCTCGGTTTTGTTTAATATATGAAATCTGAAGATCCTCATTTTCTTTAATAAAACTATTTTGTTCTATAAGATAGATGCTTCCACCAGTTCATTTTTTAAGTCATCAATGCTATTTATTTAATCAACAACTTTAAGTCTGGGGTCTTTTAACTTCGTAACGTTATTTCTATGTTATATTCTGTTAATTTTTCTCGGCCTCCTTTTTAAGTGTATCAATATCATTTTTGTTACCATATTTTGTACTTTTTATGCCATTAACACATATTTTCAATTCAACTGGATTTATTTGTTTATGAGGATCTTATTTAGTTGTTACAATATTTGTTGTCACGTCACTGTGTTTTTCATTTTGTTCAGTTTGTTTTAATTCCAAATTTTGTATTTTTTTATTCATCATTACGTTGTATAATTATATTTTTTTCTTCTTTAGTTTCTTCAAAAAGTGTGTACATTTTACATTTAATAATATTTTAAATAAATCGATAATTTCGTTACTGTGTAACATCATCTCAATTTTCCAGAACAACAGAAGACAATGCGACTAATTTAAAACCGCACAAAATAATATTGCACTAATTTAATTTAATTAAGATACGCCACTGGTAAGTCGGGATAACAACACCCGTTGCCCTGGCAACGCCTACGCGTGCTTCAGTTGTAACAAGCGGGAGGCGGGGCCACCATAGGCGTATCATTTTTTATTTACTTTTATTAATGAAATAAATCGATAATTATTTTGTTGCTGTGCCACGCCCTTGTTTTGCGATTTTGACGCTCCAGGCGCGTTTCTGTTGTTATCATATTATTATTATTATTATTGGAAAAACAAAGGAATCCCGAGAAAATATAATGTCTAAAATAAAACGCGTCCGCGGCGTAAATCTTTTTATAAACTATATAAATCGGTCGCTGGAAATTGAATTTTCCACGAACTTTCCCGTTTATATTTAATGGGATTATTATTAGAGTAAAGTGTAATAGATTATCGAGTATAATACGGGTTCGTGGAACAGCATTCGATGGTTTCGTGCGGACAGATACGATATTTACCAGACCGCATACACATTTATAATAGGAGATACAAACAAAACGTTATATAGCGGCGCGTGACGTCATTTTTGGCTAATATTCAAAATGGCACCCAACGTAACGGTCGTCTTGTATTTGTATTTATTTTTATAGTATTTGGGAATGTCATTAATAAGTTTAACCTCCTTAATGTGTAGATGTTTTAAATTAAAATATTAGCAACGTAATGGATATTTTGAGGCAAATGTTCTAAACTATAACAAATGTAATACTTGATTGTAACGTGTAGTAAAAACTAGCAGTGCTACATTCTTCTGTTGTGCAAACCGTCCTTGCTATGTAGCAACATTTAAATGATGTACAATTACAATGTGGTTTTAGCTACCTATAATTATATTATTAATATAGCTGCTCCTTACATTAAAATATTAAGACTTCAAATAAAACTGATTTTATTTCAGAAGAAAATTTCAAAAACAACACAATTCAAAGGGCAAAACAGCTCGTAAATACACTCAATTCACATTTCATCACTGGAAATAGCCCTCGAAGATGGACTAAATAAAGGCCGAAACGTCGGAATTTCAACTGCAGTTTTATTTCAGTAGAAGTCCTAAACCAGCGTCACTTTTCCTCCATTTGCGAAAGAGTCCTTTAGAAACCTCTGGTAGAGTCAAAGTAATAGTTTAATTCAAGGAGCAGTTATATTATTAATATACTGATAGGGAGCTACCAATAAACCACATTAAAATTGTATAACAATTAAATGTAGCTACGTAGCAAGTACCAGTTTGCACACAAGAAAAAGGATGCAGAACTGCTGGTTTTTACTACTGGTCACAATCAAAGATTATATTTTATTTTAATATAGAAAACTTGCCTTAAAATATCAATTATGTTGCTAACATTTTAAATACCAGCTAAAATCCATATTGCTACATAGCAAGCATCACTTTTTAAAGAAGAAAAGAAAAAAATCTACAACTAATAAATTTGACTCCACGTCAGAAATGTTACACAACTAACTGTTTTTGTCTTTGTTTTCATTTGAAAGATTCGGCTCCCAGGACAAGCTGATATTAATATACTTATACGTAGCTAAAACCATATTGTTCAGAATTCAAGTATGGCTACAAAGCAAGTACCAGTTTGCACTACAGAAAAGAGGAAGAAGAGTTACCTTGTTTTCGAATTAATTCTATCTATTTGTCTAAAGTAAAATTAAAGGAGTGGATTTCCATGGTGGATTTGGACTCTTTGGTCACCAAATATGAATCCACTAGATTTTACCACATGGGGTCATTTTAGGACAGATGTACGTTTCTTATAAAGTTTTTTTCGTTAAAATTCACCCAAGAATCAGCTCCTGAATTTTTTCGCATCTATTTATTAACACTAAATTAGAAGGGAGAGACAAGGGGAGTGCACTCCACCATCTCTAGGACTCCCATAACTTTTTTATACACCTTTCCAAGCATCCGTCCGCCATTTTGAATTTGTCAGCTGTGACAAAAGTAGTTTTCTAAGCCCATATGGCACGTCCAGAGCAAAAAAAACCGTGTGCGGCTCGAAGGACCGAAAAATGTAAATTTCACCACTCGACACCGATTTAACTGCATGCCTCCACGGTATAACGTTAAATCATCAATCGAATGATGAAACGGTTCCACGAAGAAGAGAAAATCCATTAAGTATTTAAGGTTAAACGTAGAAGTGACATCATCACGTTCAACGTTCGAGGCATCTTCCACTCGGTTTATTTGCAACTTTTTTACCGCGAATACCAATAATGTAACAATTTATTAATTAAAAAAATATTTAAATATTTATTGTCAATGGCACAGAACCCAAATATACAGAGTGGTGGTTGCTTACAAACTGTAGAAATTCTTCTGACAAATCAGCCCTCTCGCTTGGCAACGGAAACTCGTGTAACTAACTTGACAGTTTGACGTGCCTAATTGGACCAATCAAAATGGAGAGGCGTGGCCAAATTAAGGCGGGAAATCAAATTTCATTTAATCTGACAATCTTATCATTAAATCGTAATATCTAAAGCCAAATCGTCTCGTCTGAGTGAACACAGGAAGTGGTGTGATAGGAGCATGCAATAAAATAAAAAAAATAGGCAGTGCAAACCTCATAAATCAATGTTTAAATAAATATGTATTGTAGTGTAAAGCCAGCAGTATCAGCATTATTAAAATTTGTGGAGAGAACTGATCATTGCATATCTCTCCATGTTTGTCTTGTAATATGAACTGAAGGAAATTAAAAAAATCTTTTATTACTATGTTTCTCAGAACCATTTAAAATATACATACTCTTACATCAAAGAAATTGTCAGGGGTATTTTAAATCAATTTTTAATTGTTGAATAGAAAATGAAAGGCCAGACATTTTGTAATATGTTTTTTTCGTTAAGTTAAAAATTAATACTTGAAAATTATGACAATGACAACTGTCAATTTTGCCAAGCAAGATGGCCGACATACGATTCCGATTTTCCTCATACAAGCTTCATACATGTGGCCAAGACCCTCAAAAAAAAGTCAATCTGTGATAGTAGATCTACTACTCCTCATTGAATTAAAGATTTGCCAAAAAGAACGACTTTGACAAGTTGTAGTGCTCTCTCGGTCCATGTACAGTTAAAAGCAATTTAAATGAACAACTGTTCGTACTATTTATGCACGTCGTTACTCATAAAGTGAACACGCAGGTGAGGCAACGAGACCTTTCAATGCTGCCGTAACTTTGACTGAAATGAAAAAAATGAGAGAGAGGAAAAAAAGGTTCTTTTTGTTCATGATGTGTGTGGGTTCTTGCCTCGCAGTTCCTAGCAATCGGGCTTTTCTTCGTAATGAAGCCCACGCGCTTATCTCAATAGACACACTGGCTGTGTATTAATTTCGACGGATGGTGACTTGTAAAATGATGTGAAATTAACTTCAGTCAACAACCTTATGGGGATTATAGGGCGTGGATCTCAACTAAACTAATGGAACAATTAAATAAATTGGACAATACAAAATAATATACAAGGGATATAAAACAAAACACAATAAATAAATATAAATAAAAAATAGAATATAATGTAAAAATAAAACTGTCAAATCTTATTAGTCATATCCATAGAATTCCTCCTAATTATACAATGGTTAAGTAAACACACCTTTACATTCCATTTTTTTTTAAATATGTCAATTTTCGCGTTAAATAGTTTTTTACATACAAAGGAACTCCTGACAACCTCAGTGTGTGGGATTGGCAACCTCAGAACATGATTCTGACGCGTATTATGATTCCTCTTTAAGTACAAATTCCGCCCTATTTTTTTTTTAAATAAGAGTAACGCTTTCTTATATAAACAAGGTCAAAATGTGACATATGATAGATAACCTATGTACATTGAAAGTCTAGAGGTAGAATGCCGTGGAAGTTTGTTTGCAACATCTCTGATGTAAAATTTGTCACTTAATTTGACAAACACAATACTACTGTTCCTTCTCAATTAAAATATCAAATATATTTTTTTAAATAAACAATGTAAGATATTCTCAATGTAAGTCGATCTTCAACGTTAAATGAATGTAGATCATGTATTTAAAAAAAAATTAGTCGCTTGGCAACGCCGCTTGATCCCATTCTTGATGCCATCGACAGAATCAAGGAATCACCAGTGACGTCTAATTTGTTTTGCCTTTGTTGCAAGGAATGTAGGTACTCGGTATGCCACCGATTCCAAAAGTCTTGGTGCATTCTTTGCAACAATTGCCATCTGTCGAGTCTAGAAACTTTTAAATTGGTGACATCTGGCTCCGGAATAGAAGATAATGGAGACAGCGTTAAGAATTGCCCGGGAGTTAATACGGTTAAGTCATTTGGATCTGAACTGATAGAACACAACGGACGGGAATTTAAAACCGATTCTATCTGAACTAAAATGATATAGAATTCTTCATATGTTAATTCCTGTTTCCCACAATCCTCCAAAATGAGGAGATGAAGAAGGGTTAAAAGTCCATTTGATGTGCTCCTGTTGAGCAGCTAATTCAAAATAAGATAATATTTGTTTGTGAGCACCAACAAAATTGGTACCACAATCACTAAATAAATGTGTGACTTGACCTCGACTTGCCACAAAACGTTTTAAAGCTGCCAAAAAAGCATCACTGCTAAGATCAGAAACAGGTTCTAAATGAACAGCTTTAGTAGTAAAACATACAAAAATAAGCCTTTAGGACTTTGGCACCTCGGGTCCTGGAAATAGTTATAGGAAAACTACCAGCCATATCCACACCTACACATAAAAATGCCTTAACCTGGTTGATCCTATAATAAGGAAGATTACCCATAATTGGCTGAATTGCCTTTGGATTTGCCCGAAAACAACGATAAATAACATTTTGACAAATTTCGACGAATAGCATTTTTTGAAGAAATTATCCAAAATTGTTGAACCAACAAACATTGCATAGTTTGCAACCCAGGGTGTAAGTATTTTATGTGGAACTTTTCAATTATTAAGTCAGTTAAACGATGCTTATTGGGTAACAAAATTGGATGTTTTTGTTCGAAAGTAAGCCCAGAATAGACTAGGCGACCGCCCACTCTGAGCAATCCAGTTGCATCAATAAAAATTGCAAGTTTTCTAAAAGGTTTTGAAACTAAACGTGACCTTTTAAGGTTTTCTATTTCCTGGTTAAAACAAACATTTTGCACATAGCCAATAAGAATCATAAATGCATTCTCAAATTCAGTAATGGAAATTTTGACATCTGTGCAACTTAAATTTTTATCTCGATTTTTATTTTTTATTTTTAATACAATCTAAGGCAATAAGCTAATTTTATCAAGTTAATAAATTATGAATATTATCTAATTCGTTTGCTATTAACAATGAAATTTTTCTTTCTTCTAACAAAATTATTTCATTTTCAGTAGCTTTAAGATTATCTTAATGATTCTTTTAACCAAGATGGTCCATTCCACCATAGCGAAAAATGTAATTAATTCGCTAGGTAACATTCCCCTACTCGCACAATCAGCTGGATTATCTACACTAAAAATATAATGCCAACAGGAAGGATTAATTATGTCTTGAATTTTTGAAACCCTGTTGTTAATGAATGTTTTTCATCGTTGTGGAGCTGACTTGATCCAGGATAAGGCAAACATGCATAAATGTCAGAAAAACAAAGCCTTTTACCATACGTCTTTATTACGAATGATATTAAATCTGCTACAAGAACTGCAGCACACAACTCTTATTTGGGAAGTGAAATTTGCTTTAGAGGAGCGACTAGATTTACCCACAATAAGAAAAGTGCTCTGAGAATTTTTAAAACAAAACCTAAGATAAACACATGCGCCATATCCTTTGATTGACGCATCGCCAAATCCATGAATTAACTAAGTCCAAACCAATCCTACGAAGAATTTTAAGACTACTAAGGAAGGAAAATTCATTTTTAAATTTTGTTCATCTATTAACAACTTCTTCAGGGGGAATATCATCCCATGATAGTCCTAACGACCAAACATACTGCATCAGAACCTTTATTAACATAGTAATTGGCGAAAGATAAACAAGAGGATCGAAAATACGAGCGAGATTTGCTAAAATGTTGCGTTTAGTACATATATTACTAAAGGGATGGATATTATACAAAAAACAATCGTTAGACGGATCCCACTGCAAACCTAAGATGTTTGTAAAACTATTTTCTTGCTCAAAATTTAATGCTGAATTTTTTATGTCATCGGGAAGATCTTCTAATAGTTTAGGCTCATTAATAGTCCATTTTCTTAATTGGAAGCCACCAGTCTTTAACAGTTCAATAAGTTGATTTTTTAAATGTAAAGCTGCCTCTAAGCTGTTTTCCCCCGAGCATACGTCGTCGACAAAAGTTTGAGTTTTCAAAGCCTCACACGCAACAGGAAACTTGTCTTTCTCATCACTAACTAACTGTAATAAGGTTCGTAATGCTAAATAAGGCGAAGATGCCACTCCATACGTAACAGTATTCAAAACGAATTCCTGAACAGGTTCCTGGCTTGAAAACCTCCACAGTATACGCTGATAGTCTCTTTGATGGGAAGATATAAGTATCTGACGATACATTTGCTTAATATCGGCTGTAAAAACAAATTTGTGAAGTCAAAATAATAACAATAAACAACATACAGTGTGGTGACTTTAACTGGAATAAATTCAGTTAAAACTAATCAAAATTTATCTCGCAAAATTCCTGAGACCCGTCGATTTTTGTTTTTTTTTTTTCACATTTCAAGATAGTTTTTGTATTTTTTCACCTACAGGGGGGTTAACCCAAACTTTTTTTTTTCAAATGGAAAGCCCCTTATTTTAAACTCTCATTGAAAAGAGCCCTTTTTCCTGATTAAATTGCCCTATTTACTTTTGTGATTATCTAAAGGAGAAATACGAACAAAAAATAAAAACCATTAAATTATTAAAAGTTGCTTTTAATGTATAAGATGCTCAAAATGAGCACCATTTACTTGTTGGCAAAGCCCAAGACGATAATAAAATTCGTTTCTGACATTTTCTAACACTTCTGGAGATATTTGTCGGATTTCTTGCCTAATACGTTCTTTGAGTTCGTCTAGGTTTCTTGGTTTGCTCATATACATTTGACTTTTCAAATGTCCCCACAAAAAAAAATCAAGTGGGGTGAGATCGGGAGAACGTGCCGGCCACTCGATTGCACCCCTTCTACCAATCCATCTGTTTGGAAAATTGTCATCTAAAACTGGCGTACATTACGGGCATAATGTGGGGGAGCACCATCTTGTTGCATCCAGATTCTTTCATCATACAAATCTGGATCGAACTGACTCGGATATAAGACACTAGTTCCTATTCAAGAAATTCTCGATATCTTTCCCCAGTTAAAGTATCATTGAAGAATATGGGCCCTATAACTTGCCTGCCAATTATGCCAGCCCAAACATTAGTTTTCTGGGGATATTGTGTATTAGTTTCCCTTACCCAGTGTGGGTTCTCGTCAGACCAGTAGCGACAGTTCTGCTTATTAACATGGCCATTTAGGGTGAATGTAGCCTCATCAGAAAAAAGGATCCACTCCGAAGATAAGCGATTTTCGTCAATGGCGTTCAAAATCATTAATTCACAGAACTGAACTCTGCGATCTGGATCGTCTTCTTTTTAAAATTTTTAGCACAGATTTATGATGAATAGAGTTTTCGTGAGCTACTCTTCTGGCTGCAGTTACCGGATTTTCTTCCAGCGCTAACAATACATTTAATTGGGTGTTTTCATCGATTTAAGAAGACCTTTGTCTTGAAACATCCCTCACATGCCCAACTTCTCAAAATCTGCTTTCGATTTTACTAACCGTATACCTTGGTTAATAGGTGGCAAATCTGGATATTTCTGCCTGAATAAGTGGACAACCTCTAGCTGAGTACGACTTCTGTCCCCATAACCAATCATCATTAAGATTTCAATCTTGTGGGATTCGGATAAATAAGGCATTTTTTCAATATAAGTTAACTTATTTAACAACTGGTTGAAATTCACTTTAACAGTGACACTACAACAATGTCAGGAAATGTCTCGATACCAATAAAATAAACAAACACGCCAAAAATTTACCAACACAAAATATTTCGAGACTTTTAATAATTTAATGGTTTTTTTTTCGTATTTCTCCTTTAGATAATCACAAAAGTAAATAGGGCAATTTAATCAGGAAAAAGGGCTCTTTTCAATGAGAGTTTAAAAAAAGTGGCTTTCCATTTGAAAAAAAAAAGTTTGAGTTAATTTGGACCCCCCCTATAGGTGAAAAAATAGAAAAACTATCTTGAAATGTGAAAAAAATAAACAAAAATCGACGGGTCTCAGGAATTTTGCGAGATAAATTTTGATTAGTTTTAACTGAATTTATTCCAGTTAAAGTCACCACACTGTATGTCTTGTTGCAACTTGGGACCTGTCAACAATGTGTCATTCAGTGATACGCTATTAGTTTTAGCTGAGGGATCAAAGACTACCCTCAGTTTAGTGGTAGTGCTTTCAGGGCGAAGCACACAGTAATGTGGGATATAAAATGATTGATCAAAGTTTTCCAAAGGGGTCGCGGGCGACATATAAGAGTCCAAATAATCTTTCATAAACTCTGAATAATCTTTATATAGCTCAGGGTCACGCTGTAAACGCCGTTCTAAGCAAAGAAATCTACGAAGGGCTGTATTTTTTGAATTGGGAAATACAGGATTTTGCTCTTTAAAGGGCAAATCGACAATATATCTACCTTGAGAATCACGAGATACAGAATTTTTATAATATATATTATATATATTTGTTCCCATTCTAATTCTGTTTGGCTAAGTGGAATTTTGGAATATCCTCAAGTTCCCAAAACCTTTTTAAGATTGCCTTAATATTATCTAAAGCGGTTAAGCTAACAAACGAGTATACTGAATTAACAGTTTGAGGACTAACATTTCCAGCTAATATCCAACCAAAAGTAGTATTTACGGCTACAGGATCCCCTTGTCCCCCCAAAACACGACCATCGAGCAATGATTTAAAAAATATATCAGCATTTAACAGCAGATCGATAGATCCGAGGACATTAAAATTGGGGTCGGCTAATTTAAAATTTGTAATGTGTGACCAATTTTTATTTTTTATATGCATACTTGGTATGTTGGAGCAAATACGAGGCAAAACTACAGCTTCTAACTTTATTTTTGGTAAATTCGAATCAGTAGGGCTAATTGTACAATTTACGCGAGCATTACTAACAAGACTATTTTTTCCTATCCCTACTATAGGCAAAGAACACTCAGAAATAGACAAGTTTAAAAGTTTTCTACATTTTTCAGTCATAATGTTAATTTGTGAACCACTATCAAATAAAACCCGAATATGTTTAAAGTTTCCATTACTATCAAGAACTTTTACAATAGCTGTGGATAAAAGAACTACTTGATTACTATTAATAATAGTGCTCGATAAAACTGTTTGCTGATTTTCACTATTAATATGAATACTAGTTGATGGTACGTCCTGTATAGGCACGACATTTTTATTTGCAATTAAATTGTTTTCACTAGAAAAATGTAACAAAGTGTGGTGGGGGTATTGACAAATACTACACCTTCCATGTGACCTACATTCGGAAGATTTTTGAAAAGTACCCAAACAATTAAGACAAAGTTTCTTTTGTTTAACTAAATTATACCTTTCCTTTGGGCTCTTGTTCGCATTTAAAAATATTATGATTAGCTTGACAAAAAACACACAATTTTTTATGTTTAATAAATTCCCTTCAGTTACTACGTTAACAGTATTATTATTAAAACTTGTACGCTTAATTTGTACATTATTCTGAGATGATTTATTTCTATGAATTTTTTCTGGATGTGTAAATGAAACTGTATCAAGAGCAGAGCATTGTTTTTCTAAAAAATCAAAAAGTTCTTTGTAGGTAGGTATATCATTATTAATGTCTATTACGTTATATTGAATTTCAAAACGTTTAATAAGATTAGAGTCAATTTTTTGTAGTAATCATTGGTTTGTAGGAAATCCAAGCTCATTTAAAGCATTCAGCATATTTTCAGCAAAACTATCTAAAATAAATCTAAGTGATTCAACATTTTCTATAGTTACCTTTGGCAATTTAATTAAAGCCGTATAATAAGATGTTGCTAACAAATGACGATTTTGAAAACGTTTTTTAAGAGTGTCATATGCTAATTAGTCATAGGGTAATTAGTAGCTTCTAAGGGTATTGATTTCACTAAACTCAAGGGTTCTCCAGTAAGAGATAAACACAAGTATTGAAATTTTTCAATATTTTGTAAAGAAATGCTATTATGAAGTAAAGATTCAAAAAGATCTCTAAAGGCTGGCCAGGCCTTCCAATTTCCGTCAAAAGTTGGTAAAGTAATTTTTGGTAATTTACCTGACATATTATTTGCAGTTTCCGATTTTAATCCTGGTTTAATTTCATTAAATAATTCAAGAAAACACGAACGAATTTCTGCCACATAAGAATCAAAGTTTCTATAAGTTTGTTGATATTCATCAAAATTCACATCTTCAGTAGAACCTGCAATCACTTCTAATAACTTGGTATGATATTTGTCAAAATCACTAGTAATATCGGTTAAAGATTCGAAAGCTGCATTAAAATCTATATGTTTCCGACGGTCACTGGATTGCCGCGCAATCTTTTAATTCTCGCACCCGAGTTATTGGTACGTCTCGTAAAGTTGTATATTGTTTTACCAATTTCGCGACTTGAGCCATTTTACAATTTAAATGAAAATATTTAATAAATAAATAAACAAAACGAGAGGTCAACCAAAGTTTCCGACTACGATAACCGGTAGTTGCAAAGATCTACACGTTTATTTTTACACTAATCCCAGTCTAAATTGAAATTACTCTTATTGCAGTAAAACGACCATTGGTATTTTGTGGAATTTAACAATAGCCTCGAAGCGAGGTGTAAACCAGTTATTTACGTAACTATTTTTTGGTTCTATACAAATTGTTTATAGATAGCCCCGATGCGAGGAGCCTTTCACGTTACTTTATTCATTTCTTGCAATAATCAATTATAGATTAATTTTACTGATATCAATCCCAACAAAAAATAATTCTCCATACTATAAAGTATTGACCAATCCTAATAGTTTATGTCATAAAATTATACGGACCCACCTAAATAAGGCATAATACAAACATTCCAAATAGTACATTCTTAAATGAGTGCTAGAAGCACAGAACAAATTAAAACTAGAGTTGAAAGGGTAAAAAAGCAGCTCTACTAAAGTCAATCGCAATACTCGCTAAATGATAGTAAAAAGCTCTGGTCCACACTGAACTGTATCATTCATAATAAATCTGCAAAAAATAAATCACCATACCTGAACTTAATTGAATATCAAAATACGATACCCACTAGTGTTGGACATATATCTAACAAAGTAAATCAACACTTTAAAGAGATAGTTCGATGTTAGCTAGAAATATTCCTCGCCCTCGTAGATCCATTAGACACTAGAATTATATCACTAATTAGCAAATGTTACAGATTATTATTAAACTTTAAAGTAATCTAGCTCCTAGAAATGACCAAATAAGTGTAAACATATTAAAGAATTTGAAGACTCTTTTGCGCCATTTTGGTGTCACTGCTGCATTTTGGTGTCACTAGATTTCCAGAAGACTTTTAATACTGTCGTTTGTGCTCGTTTCAGTTCTTTTAGCTTTAGAATGACTAAAGGATTATCTTTTGGGAAGAACGCAACAAGTCCTTCTGTCAAAATACTTTCAGCTCAACCAACAACATGGAAAGTGGTGTCTCACAAGGCTCTATACTAGACCCAACTCTGTTTCTTACTTACATGAACTCCATTGCAAACCTACCTCTCAAGACGAGTCTGTACTTTGCGCCTATATGACACCCACCTTCTATAATTTTTAGGAAGAAGTTTTTTGATACTTTAAGATGCCATAAAAGAAGATCAAACAGTAATAGACGATTGGCTATGCTGTCATAACCTCACACTTAATATTCACTGAAAGTAGAGTCCTTAGTAAGTAGCGTAGATGGAGTTAGCAGGGCAAGGACCAAGAAATCAAAAACTTTCTTTTTTGAAAAAGTGCCGACGTTACAATTTTTTTTTTTTTAAACACGTAACTGAATATTAATTTTAAAACATAAAAATTATAGACATAAATTGTTTTTTTTATATTATGAAAAATTAAAATTTCTTTTTTACTTAATTGATATAGAACAATATTGTAGATGGGCACATATGTGATTATACAAACATAAATCACACATAATAGACAATAACAATATAGTTTGCTTCATTAAGATTGTTAAACTCAGGTGAAGTGGATATTTTGGGTATTACCTTGTCTCAGTTTAGGCATCAAATTAGGGAAACTATTTGAATCTTTTTGTTATTTTATTTTTTTTATGGAAGGTTTTTTAATATTTGTGATATTAGCTTTCAGTCATTGTTCTTTTTTATATTCATTCATGGGTTGTAGTTAAGTTATCAGAGCCAAATCGGTTTGGAAGGTCATTTGAATCAAGGAAAAACTTTTGAATTGAATTTATGTTTAAAGCCTTTTAGGGGCTAAACAGTAAAATGTACTAAAAAAATTTATTAGAATAAATTAAAGCCCTATTCTTCACAAATCTAATGAGGTATGACACTTATTGGTAGCTTATATACAAGGTGAGTAATGTTCATTTGAATGAACCCTTTTTAATACTTTAAATAGACGATAATGGGTGTAGACGTCTGGAAAGAATTTACAGTTTCCTTAAAAATTTCTTAAACTTCCCAAAATTGGTCTGGAAATGTGTCTAATTTTATCAGGAAGCTTTGGATTTTCCATTTATCTCAGTCTGAAATGGTAAAACGCCTTTTTTATCACATAAAACGTTTTTGATTCAAAACGGTGGATTTTGACGTCTATCGTCCCCCATCTTTAATTTATTCCGTAAGTCGCAAGTGCAAACGCTCCTTTGGAAGTTTGACGAATGTCAAAGTGCAATTCTAGTAATATATTTTTAATTTTTGGTGTACTAATTGTAAATAGGTCAATTGCGAAGTATGACGTTATATCAAAACTTTTACGAACTTATTTTTGAATTTTATTAATAAATTAACCTGCAATACGAAGGTATTTTAATTTTTAATATTTGTGAATTATCTTTTAGTCATTGTTCTTTTTAAGTTATCGGAGCCAAATCAGTGTTAATGACTTTTAATTAATTATTATGTTGTAATATTCTTTTTTGTAATGGGGTTGATCTCGTATAATAATAATAATAATAATAATGATAATAAGAAAAAATTAAATCCAAAAAGTCCCATCGACATTTCCAAATAAACTTCTCGTTCCGCTCCATTTGTTAATTCCGAAAAATGCCGCTCAGGGAATTTTGCCTCGTTAAGATCACATTTCCGACGGTATTTCCGGACTTTCAGCCCCGGCGAAATTATCAATTTCCTAATTCAACAGGTCCCTTTCAAAACATACTTTTTTCTCAGACATTTATGTGATCCTACTCGACTGCACCAACACCTAATTAAAAAAAAATTATATTTGTTCGGGTGGATATTTCAACCTACTCGCCAAGTATTAAATATAGCCGAACCTCCTTGTCCGGTTTTAAGAAAACAATTCACGCGAAAAATAAAAACAACTGACATAATCCACCCTTTGCCCCATTTAGACGAACGAACTGAATAATTCACGAGGCCCGATTCAGGGTTATTTTCGTCAAGGAAAATTTTTCGAGTAACGACAGGGTTCCCGGAAGGTTATTTTCGTGTTTCCCAGAAAGTCGGCCGGGGTCGCGACCACCCCCGGGGTAGGTCGAATTTTCATTAGGGGGTGAGTTCTCGTGGTGAAACTTAAAATGCCCTTAACGCTAATGCGGACTCCTCGAAGACGTAACAGAATGGCAACTAAGCCTAATGGCGCCCAGTAAAATACTTTGTTATGCGCTAATTACTGTTTAAACAGCAATTATACATTAACTAGGGGTTAATTACTGCTAAAACGTTCTGGGAATCGTAAGGTTCTACGACCTGGGAACTGAATTACTTTAATAGGCACTCTCGTACCCTGTTATGTTATCAAAATATTTCCGAGTACACCCTCTTTATTAATAACATACCAAGAGTCTTGGGCCAGTAATAATATCAGCTGCTGTCAAAGTTGTCAATCGAAGTCAAAGATGCATTGTGACCAACTGTAAATAAAGAGGCTCGAGGTCATTTGTTTTTTTATTGTTTGTTGTTGCCGAAACAGTGCAGCCAAGGTGACAAACGATGAAAATATGTTGGCGTGATGTATATATAAATAAATCCCCCGTGGAAGTTCCGCGAACGTCTAATTCTAGACGTGTTTGTGTTCGTACATTATTGAGCGTTTGAAAACCAGCCAGCGTTATTTTTAAAACGCCAGGAGACAGGTCTGGAGATTAAGTCTTTTGAGACTATTCGGTGACGTCTGGGAATGGTTTTTTTGCTGTCTGGTCGGTTTGGAAGGTCATTCGAATCGAGGAAACAACGTTTGAATTGAATTTATGTTTGAGGGCTTCTGGGGGCTAACCAGTAGCATTTACTAAAAAAAATTATTATGATAAATCAAAGGCTCATTCTTTCCAAATCTAATGAGGTATGACACTTGATGGTAGGTTACATAATGGATGAGTAATGTTCATTTTAATTCTTGCCTTTTTTATAAATTAAATAGGCGACAAGAGGTATGGCCGCTCAGAAGGGAGTTACAGTTTCCTTAAAAATTCCTAAAAAACTTCTCGAAATTAGGTCGGAAGTGTGTCTAATTTTATAAGGAAGCTTTGAGTTTTCCATTTATGTCAGTCTGAAATGGTAAAACGTCCCTTTTACGCCGTAAAACATCGTTTAAAAACCGTGGATTTTGACGTTTATCATCCACCATCTTTAAATTATTACGTAAGTCGCAAGCGCAAAGCAACCTTTGGTTAGGTTTGACGTTGCCAAAGTAATATTCTCGTCCTTGTTCCTCTCATTATAAACAGTTCAATTGCAAGGTGGTCTTTGGAACTGTGACGTCATATTGGAATCTTTACTGAGCAGATATTTTTATTAAGAAATTATTTGAATTTTAGGAGAAAGGACCTAAAACTGTCTGGATTTTCGGGAAAGCGTTTTTACCCTCTAAATATACATTAGGCTTCCGAAATATGAATGTATAAGATGCTCCAAAGCCGGTTTTATACATAAAAAAGGCATTTAAAAAATAGGCGATTGTGACGTTAATCGCTGTTACGTTCTGTCTCACTCTCGATTATTTGGTTAATATATTAAAGTTACACGCAGTGGACGATACAAATATTCATTATATTATTTTCAATTAATTCATTTATTTATTTAGTTAATATAATATTGAATTATGAAGTATGACGTATAAGTGGTATATATGGATAACTTTGCTGCTACTGGTCCGATTTCAGTGAAATTTGATTTATTTTAAAGGGTCAAACGGAATTTTTGTGAACATAGTGACTTATATAAGATTTCTTCGTCTCCTAGAGTGCTACAACTTTTATTGAAGTCTTCTGTTTGTTAAAAAATGCTTGATAATTGAACCGGAAAAACTTTTTTGTTTACAAGTGTTTTGACACTGAAAAAGTAGAATATACTAAAAAAATTTATTAGGATAAATTAAAGCCTCATTCTTTTCAAATATAATGAGGTATTACACTTAATGGTAGGTTACACACAACGTGAGTAATGGTCATTTGAATAAACCCATTTTTTTAAAAGTAAACAAAAAACTTAATAAAAAAGAGGTGTGGCCGCTTGGAAGGGGTGTGCAGTTTCCTTAAAAAACCCTAAAAAACTTTCCGGAATTCGACCGGAAGTATATATAACTTTAAGCGGAAGCCTTGTATTTTCCATTTATGTCAGTCTGAAATGGTAAAACGTCCCTTTTATGTCTAAGAGCGTCATTTGAAAACTGTGGATTTTGACGTCTATCGTCGGCCATCTTTAATTTATGATGTGAGTCACCTTTGACGAACGTCAAAGGGAAATTCTAGTAATATTTCCATCCTTGTTTCGCTCATTGTAAATAGTACAATTACAAAAAAGCCTTTGGAATATGACAAACACATTAAAATATTTATTGAAAAGTATTTTTTGAATTTGTATTACCTGAAATTTTTGAAGGTCCAAAGGTAATTTTGATGCCATCCTTGTTCCACTCATTGTAAACAACTCACCTGCAAAGACGTCTTTGGAAGTTTGACGTTACAAAGTAAAATTCAATTATTACAGGGTGTCAAGAATCGTAATGGAATTTTGATGAACAAAATACCTCAAACTGTCCGAAAAGAGGGTTTCCACCCCGAAATTGCACGTAAAGCTTCCGGTATTTCTGGCTCAAAAGCCAGTTCTATACTATAAAAAGTCATTTAAAAATGGCCGGTTTTGACGTTTATCGCCATAATTGCAGGTTATGTATGTTCTGTCTCATATTTAATATATACACAGTGGCCCGATAAATATAAACACTTTATTATTTTCAACTAACATACTGGGTGGCTCAAATTTATTTATTTAGTTAATGTATTCATTTTTTAAATTATAATTGAATTTTGGCAAGTATTATATATTAGTGGCACATTTTGAGGTTATGTCGTGCTATTGATATCGATCAAATTTTGTTGCATTTCACATCGATCAAAATAAAAAAGTAATAGAGGACTTAAGTGAAAAAAATGCAACTTTGAGGTTATGTGGTCCTAATTTCATTACCATTGGTCCGTTTTAAGTGAACTATAACAACAAATTTAAATAACATGTTCAGGTTACGTTGACCTTTGACCGCTAAGCATTAAAACCGACTATAATATGCCACAGACAGAAAATAAAAATGTTTCGATCTCATTTCAGCGCACACAAGGGGCAGTATATAGGTATCCACTTAAAACCCACGTTCCACGAAATTCAATTTTTACAACAACCTCTCTCTTTCTCTTTCTCTCTGTGGGTCCCCATGCGATCTCCTCTTTTCGCGGAAAAGAAGTAAAGAGGCCGTTTTGCGAAAACCGAACCGGTGCGGTCTTGATGGTTCCGAGAACCATCCGCATGCCGACGATATAAATTACATATTTTATTTATTTATTTATTTATTTTTAAATAATGTCATTAATTATTATTAAAGGCGCGGTCTCATGGTAAATAACCACATTAAGTTGCACGTGCCTCTCATCAATAACCCATTTAAATTTTTAAAAAAGAAGCAGTTTTAAGCATTTTTCGATCGATTTCCCATTCGCTCGGGGAATTACGATAATATACTTTACGGTTATTAAAATAACATTCAAAATCCCAGGGTTAATTGGTTCGGTTCTACCGGTGACGTGTACGTACAGGGTGTCTCAACAACCATAACCGTTTCTTCAATCACGAACTTAATAAATAAACCGGGACTGCCAATTTAATGAAAAGTAAATGGCCACTACTAGGTGGCCGCCATTTTGCGTGATTGTGTCCTTTCGATGTTGGTCACTCTGACAAATTTCAGTTGTGCCAACTGTAGGGAAACAAAACAATTAAAGTTGTTGAGAGGTTATGTTTACAAAAACAAAATAGACAGTTACATTTAGTTAAGAATTTAAGAGGGAGAGCCTTAGATCTGTGATTTTACTTGTACCTACTTCTTTAAGAATTTCGTTAAAATTTATGAAAGAACGTATTCCTAACCTAAAATGAGACAAAGTTTCAAATAGCTTGGGATAGGTGCATAAACTTTAAAATATTTGTTTTATTATTCCGATAATCTTGAATCTTATAAATCCTAATACCATGAAAATGATGATCTTCATTTAAATTTTTGCTTGTATTTACCTAACAAATTCAGTTAAAAACACTTTTTATTTTCTTTCTATTTTTACTATTACAACGGACAATTCACAATAATTCGGTCTTGAGAAACAGGGAAAGAAATACGTTTAAATAAGGATGGTGATCCATTATACACGTATTAAATAAGGAGGAAACATATCCAAAACCCAACGCCAAAAACGATCCGCTATACACACACGTCAAACGTCGTCAACTTCATTACGTTATTTAATATATTTTTTGTTGGCAACATTGAAAATGTTCAGAGTGACCAACATCAAAAGGACACAACCGTTATAAAAATGGCGGCCGCCAGGCAGTGTCCTAAATAACCACGATTTGTTTTTCAAATTACAACATTCAAAAATTTCGTAAATATTCTGAATTTTTGAAAAATGAACTCCCTCCCATACTTACTGTAATAACTTAACCGAATTAAGTTAATAACTAAGACTTACTGTAATAAAAAACCAGCTGGAAAATGCAATAAACCCAAAAAATTATTTCTGCAAGACCCAAATTTGCAATAATTGTTAATTATTTGTTTAAATTTTGATTGCACCGTTCAATTCTACGGTAAAAATGCAAAAGATATTATATTTTATTGTTTATCAACAGTTCACATTAATAATCGGAAGCAAAAATTCATTTTAACGTCATAATAGCGGTAAGTAAGAAATTTGATTATGGCGGCAAATTTGAATTTTGCTCTACTATACCGTGCGCTTTAAATTAGTTGGAAATGAGTAGGTAGTTCTTTTGAAAATTACAGTAGGTAGATAGAGAAAGAAAGAAAGAAAGAACATGTGCTATATTACGTAAGAATAATCTTGTGTACAAGCATCCTACAAGCTAAAAAAACAAAACAAAAATTGACAAAACAATGAACAAAATTAAACAACAGAAGACAAAACTTTTTGAACACACTTGAATTAAAGATAACTAAATAAAACAATCAATTACTAAATAAAGGTAAACTTGTTGACAAAACTAGAGAAGAAAAAGGAAAAAAAAACTGTCCAACATGTCCAAGGTTGGTTCTATCATTAAACAAGTCATCCAGGTTATAATATGCCTTAGCCAATAAAAGCGACTTTAATTCTCTTTTAAATTTCTTAACATCCAATATATGTCACAACACATAGAGGTAGATGATTGTAAATTTTTTTACTTATGTAAATTAATGAGTTTTTGGTAAACGACGAGTCAAATGGACAGTGTCAAAGGGTAGTTTGGGAATTTTGTGAATAAGAGCAGCTGTTTCTAAGATAAAGAATGAAAAAAGAGTTAGGATTTTTTCAGAAATGAAGAGAGGTTCGCAAGAATCTCTTAACTTAGCAGAACACAGGTATCTAACTGCTTTTTTTTGAATAACAAAGACAATGTTAAGTAGCCCCTTATTGGTTAAACCCCAAAAAGGCAAGCCATACCGAATATGAGATTCAATAAGTGAAAAGTACACTGAACGTGCAACCACCCCTCCCAGCTCTTATTTTGCCATTCTTACTGCAAAACATTCAGAAGATAATTTCCCAGGCAAGTGTAAAATATGATCTTCAAACCAAAGGCGACCATCAATGGTAATTCCTAGAAACTTGCAGTACTCTTTATTCTGCAAGAGGGAATTTTCGTCAAACATCAGACCCTGAACATCGCACTTAAACCCCATAATAGACGTCTTTCTTACATTAAACACGAGCCTGTTGGAAGCACACCACCCTGATAAAATCTGAAGGTCCTCAAGGATACAAGTCTTAATATAATCAGAATTTTTATGGCTCCATAGTATGGTGGTATCATCAGCCAACTGAACCACCTTGCCCTGCAGTTTCAATGAACTCAAGTCATCCACATACAGTAAAAATAACAGTGGTCCCAACACTGAACCCTGGGAAACGCCGCATTTTAGGGATCTAGAAGCAGACAAAGACTGACAACGACACTGTAACCTTCTGAGTACGGTTTGATAGATAGGACTCAAGCCATCGCAATGCTACGGCCCCAAAACCATACTTATCGAGCTTAGATAACAGTATTCCATGATCCACACAGTTAAATGCTTTGGATAGATCATAAAACACTGCCGCCGATGACTCTCCAGAATTCAAGGATACATAGACGCTCTCCAAAAAGCTAAAAACAGCATCATGAGTCCCTTTACCGGCTTGAAATACAAACTGATTTGCAGACAAATGCCATTATGATGTAAAAGGGACAAAATTCTGCTTTTTGCAAGTTTTTCAACTATCTTAGAGAGGGTAGACAAAATAGAAATGGGACGGAAATTACAAGGCTGATGCAAATCTCCACCCTTATGAAGAGGGATAACCACTGCCTCTTTTAAACATGAAGGAAAAATGCCAATATGTAAAGAATTGTTTATGGCAAAAACTAAAGCATTTAAGGCTGAATCAGGCAAAAAGAGTAACAACCTCGAAGATATCCCATCAGCTCCAGATGATTTATGGTTTTTTAGGCGTTTGATTTCATTTTTTACTTCGGTAAGTTCGACAGGATAGAAAAATGAATGCTCAACCGACACTTGTTGAAGATAGTGCAGGGGATCAATGTTACTACGAATGCCCTTGAGCAAGATATTAGGTATATCACAATAATAGTCGTTTAAAATGTCAGGTCTTAACTCCGGTTCAGATACTTTTCTATGGCAATGTCTAAAATCATTAATAATCGACCAACACTCTCTTTGCCTATTTGATGACATATTTAAGCGATCCCTATAATAATTAGATTTTGCTCCTTTAATTAGCTTTCTGTACAGACTACGGTATTTCTGATGATATACAAGGATAATTTCATTTGTGGTATATTTGCACAATTTAGTCAAAAAACGGAGGTTTTTAGCTGAAATTCTAAGGCCTCTTGTAACCCATGGTTTTCGTTTCTTAGTTTTAAGCCTCATTTTAGGAAAGCACTGATTGGTCTTATCACACAGAACTTGAAAAAATGAAGTAAGTGGGTCAGAAGCCGTTGCAAGTGCATTCAAATTTACCGAAGCTGTAGCAGCAGAAAAAGCATTGAAATTTCTCCTGCTGAAAATTCTTTTTATATAATGAGATGAAGATGATACAGTATTATATGGCATTTTAGCAAGAATAGCTTCATGGTCGGAGTACTGTGCATAAAACGTCATCAAAATTTGTACAGAAATAGTCAATTGTAGTTGCAGATGAAGAAGTTATTCGTGTGGGAGAAAGAACGTGCATTTTCAAGTCGTAAGAATTTAAAATACTTAAAAGAGAAGTACGTGGCAAGGTTTCATCAGTGTAGTTGATATTAAAGTCACCAGCCAATATAACCTTAGAGTGTAGGGACAACTGGGATAAAAGAGAATCAAGTTTGTCCAGAAACATAGCAATATCTCCTGTAGGTGGCCTATAAACACAAAGAATATATAAATTAAAACGCTTACAAAAAGAAAGAGAGAATTCAAAAACATTCTCTAACAGAAGATTATCATACTTATCAATATTACAAAAAATCGTTTTAATTGTTTGCCTAGCCAAGATCATGGTTCCTCCATGTATAGATTGTTGACGACAAAAATTTGATATAGGAACATAATCAGATATTAAAAAACATTCACTAGGCCTCAACCAGTGCTCAGTCAGAAGTACAATATCAGGAAAATTACATGTGTCCAGCAAAAGATGAAGCTCATCCATCTTGTTTCTTAGGGATTCTATATTAAGAATAAAGATATATACTTAAGCTTTTCGAAGAGCTAATTTCAATTTTACTAGTAGAATATGAACATGAATGAGATTCAACCTTCGTGGACATGTCTATAAAAAAGAAGAATTCAATTCACGATCAGTAATCAGTTCAGACTCATTAATTTGATGATTCAAAGACAATTTATTTGAAAATATGTGTATGTAATAATGATGCCAAGTCTGAACCAAAGTTACTGGCGTGATTAGACTCTAAACTCCTATACAGATTAATATTATTTGCATGAAAAGTACGATAAAGGGCCTTATTACTATTATAGATAACATTATGGTTTAAATAAGTATAAGGGCTTGTCATCACTAAAGTCTTTGTATCAACATGATTTTGAATTAAATTTTTAAAAACACCAGATGAGGAACAAATTCCATTTAACATTACTATTAAAAAATTATTAATTATTGAAAAGTGTTAAAATGAGACCTATTATTTAATCTCTATATTAAAAAAAGTCCTCCGTGTAGAGTTACGCAGATTAAATAAGTATTTTGTCACTAATAGACTATTCGATTTTAGAGGATTTATTTAAATATACTACTTGTACACGTGTATTAAAGGTATCGAAAAACATAGTAGAGAGCACAACTAAGATTCTAACCTCAGAAAAAGACATCTATGAACGACAAGACTGACAATGACATTGACAAAAGATTAAAGATACATTTACACATTATTAGCTACAGAACTTTAACATGTAAAAATTCATCCAAATTCCACAATGTATACTTAACTTTGTTTTATAAATTCCAAAGTTTGTAAAGTAGAATTTATACAGGGTGTTAAAAAAGGTTTATAGTAAACGTATAAATGGTAATAAAAATGTAATAAAATCATCAAGGGATTACCACATTTCTTGACTGCAATCAACTTTATTTCTATGCTTTATATTACAACAGTGGATATGAATATCGAGTATACATACGTATACGTAGTATTTTTTTTTAGAAAATTGGAAGATCTACAGAAAAGTAGGTACTCTTGTGTTTTTATCATAAGCATTGCATTTTAATCCATCTGCAAAAAATTAATTAGTAATTTTAAAATTTAATTTAGTAATAACAAATTCGTTTGTATGGACTTAGCGGAGTAAAAAATACAATAAAAGTAGCTCCCTTCTTAAAAAAAATAAAATCGGCTTAGAACCAGATGAAACCTTTACCAAATCATTAATTAGGTTATTGTACATACGAAATGGGCATTTACGACTTTTTTTAGTGGTACCGAGTTTTATAAAATGGAGAATATTGCAAAAAGGCAAGAATTAAAAAAAAGTGCTTTTTAACCTTAATCTTTTAATATCTCTGGAATTTTTTAACATATTCAAAAGATCTTTTTTTTGTTTTAATGAGAATACATAAGCGCTGAAAACTGCGATAAAATAAATCCAAAAAACGTTTCTTTTTAATAATATAACATTTAAAAATCATTAAAATTATATTTTCTGCAATGAACTTTTGAGCAAAAAATTTAAAAAAAATAAAGAAAAATTAACATCCGTACAAACAGGTTAGTATAAAATTTTAATTATAACTACGAAAAGTTTTTTATATTAAAAAGTTGAGAAAAATATACATAAAAGTAATGTTTTAAATTAACTCTTAGTGGGTGCAAATAAAGGTTAAAATTGGATAAATTTATAAATATTTTCCGCCGTATGCAACATCTTTTAACTAATAGCAGTGACAAGTTTGGTTTTTATTACATTGATTAAATGAATTTAAATTAACTTTTAACTGAAAGTGGTGGGCGATGTAATACAACCACTAAAGTTTTCTGTAACTCTATCCATCGTGTATCAATTAATTATCACATGGGATGTGACAAGTTTGACCATTTAGAGTTAGCTAGTGCAGTTTTTAAAATACTTAATACATTTATTAAAATCCTTCTTTTAGATAAGTTTTAGTAAATTACACGTGTAACTTTTTATTCTAGGAACAGGTAAAGGTACGCACGAAAAAATTATTAATGCAGCACAAAAACGGGAAGATATTTCTATGATTTCAAAGCTATGTGGATACGAGGATTTATTTGCTTATGATGCCAAATATCATAAACGATGCTATAGTCACTATATATCTAAAAAGAATATTCAGGCATTTAGAAGCAAAAAACAAACAATTAAACTTAGGAAATAAAACTCTGTTATCACCAAAAAAAAGTCCCCAACGAAACAAGATAATTCCGCGGAGAAGTCAGATTCAACGAGTGAATCTGAATTAAATTATTTAGATCATGAGCCATATTTTCAAGAAAATGAAGTTCGTATCTTACACAGAGCAGCTAGAATATTAAAGAATCAAATGCGCGAATTTCAATCCAAGCGGAAAGAATTTCCCATTCCTGAGGACATAAATGAGAGAATTTTTCAAGAACAAGTTCCTAAAACGTTGCTTCAATTTATTTCTTGTTTTAGGTGCATATATCAACTAAAAATTTGGTATAACAGTCACATACCATATAGGAATTTTGAAGACCCAAGAAAATATGGATGGACAAATGATATAGAGTCTAATATATGGACTCCAATATTTGCGACACATCAGGATCCCGTCCCAAAGGAACTACGGAAAATGTTAGTTCTTCGATGTTCCGATGGAAACTGCAACACTAAAAAGTGTATATGTGTATCCCAGGGTTTGAAGTGTTATAACGAATGTAACTGTAAATTTTGTGGCAACAAAGACATTATAGACACACCAGATTCATTGGAAACACAAAATGATGAGGAGTATTAAAAATTAAAGTTTGTTTAATTAAAATATTCAAATAAATTATTTTTTTAAGTTTACTTAAGAATCTTAAGTTATTATTCACCAACTTCATTTATAAATTATTCGTAGATGGTTAATAAATGGCGGCAGTTGGAAGTACGTTCGGTCGGCAACGGTATAGAGCGCGGCAATTTCCACCTATACACGTTACCTTAAACAATCATATTTCAAAAACTATTTCGGATAGAAACCTGTGGCTTTTTTTAAAAACTTTCTTATGGTTTTTTCTACATTTCATTCGTAGCATGTATGGCAAAATTCATTATAATAAATAAGTTTATTGCTTGCTGAAAAATTCAATACCAACAATATAAATTTTATAATTTTCATGTTTTTTATTAACAAGAATAGAAGTTTTCTGCAATTATTTTACTGCAGTTGTTAGCGCTTATATATGCCCTTTAAGCAAAAAAAAAAGAAAATTTGGCTATATGAATTAGTTTCGGAGATATTGGCAGTTTAATGTATAATGGTAACATTTTTGAATAAAACAATTTTTTTTTAATTCTGATTTTAAAAAACTCGGTACCATTAAAAAAAGTCGTAATTACCCATTTCGTATGTGCAATAACCAAACTAATGATTTTGTAAAGGTTTCATCTGGTTCTAAGCCGGAAAAAAAATTGAAACATTTTAACCCGTTATTTACTCCGCTAACTGTAAATTCGTGGTCTACGAGACAAAATACAAAGGAAAAGTACGTACAATTGAAAGTACTTAGGAATAACTCATTCAAAATATACCATATAAGTATAGAGACCATATGAGGCATAAAAGTATAAAATTCGTTAATTAGCAATTTCAGTGTGCAAGGTACACTATAAATGAATTTTTTAGGTTTTAAATGATAGGTGGTGAGGCAACTTTTGGAGGAATTGCAATTAATTTGACATATCCAGGGACGGACTTGCAACACACGCACGTTAAATTTTTATAGTTTTTAATACAGAGGAAACAAATTGATTTTTTGGAAAAATTTAAACACCTTGTATTTTGGAAACGGCTTTCTTCCGGCCATCGGTGTCTTATCTCAAACTAGTTTTTTATGGCTCCTTTATATACTCTAGCATTTGTGACCATTTGAAAGGGGACACCCTGTATTTAATTTTCCAGCTATTTTTTCTACAATTAGTATATTTTTTTTACTTTTCCGAAAAACAGATTCCAAAACGAAGAAAATCAGTGGTTCCCGAATTTTGAATATTTCAAATTGAGAAAATTTGTGGTTATTTAGAAGATTAAACCAAACATTTGTACCAAGTTTCGCAAAAATCGAAAACGTTTCTGAAATTTTCCGTGATTTTCTTGTAATTTTTTCTGTTGAAAAGTGACTTTTACAGTGTTACAGTACGTTTGTATTTAACTTTCTTCAAAATAATGATTGGTCTAATTAGGCCAATAGAATACGGTTGAGTTTGCGTTACCATGCATAAATTATTAAGAGTATGTTTCAATAAACATTCATTGTTCGTGAATATTCAATGTTTGAATTTACAAAACACACAAGTTAATAATCTTAATTCTGAAAACTCACTATATTTTCTATTTCAATATTTTTTTATTTATTAGTGTAACAAAAAAAAATGTATTGATAATGATATGTTATGTGTGACAAATGGGGAGCGAGATATTTGTGAAAATATTTAACAAAAGCCTTTATTTGCATAATTTCTCCTAATGGCCCTCTATCGATTTTTGTATAGTACTAAATTAAGGCATGGTAACTCAAACTAAGGACATTTTTGAGGACGAAACCACTGGCCTACATTACGTGCGTGACAAACATTTGTCATACACCAAATTACTTGTAGCTTGTCACTTATGTCAACTTAAAGCACATAACCTAAAAATATCCTAAAGTATTAATGAACAGTTTGGCTATTTTTATCGAATTTTTGCGCTCGGAGTCGAATTAAACCCGCGTCACCGTCGTCCTGACGTCAGAAAAGTGTTTTCTCCGAAAAATCTGGCGAAAATCTTTCGGTATACATTTGGTGATCTTATGTGTTTACGTCGTCTTCCCAGATATACGAACGTTGTTTAATGATATCATTCTTATTAATTGTTCTATGTCGAAATGTTTTGATAAGGAATTCTCAGAGACTCTTAGAGAGCATCGTATAAGTGCGTTATTGAATTCGGTTTTTTTTTACGAGCCAATTTTTCAGGTTCTACCGCATTTCACTCCTCACTCACATTTCGCCTCAATCGTCATGAAACATTATTTTTATTATGTAGTAATTCTCTTGCTAGTGTTAGACGAAGAACACCATTTAATAGCGATCATCAATTAAATACAGAAAAAAGAAACCATTCGAAGTAACTAAATTTTGCGTTCATTGAAATGAATATTTTCTTAATATTTTAGTGCATGCATATTTAAATGAATTATCAAGATATTGATAGTTCATAAACGGTAATATTACTTATATTTAAAGCACGCTCTTTTATTAATAAATATTGATCACGTAAATATTTTTTGTCGACGTCACTGGTAGTGATTCCTTGTGTCGGTGGCATCAACAATGTCGGTGGCATCATTACCTTTTTCCTTCAAAATACATTATCTACATTCATTTATCATATCTTGTCATAGTTTATTTTTAAAAAAAAAATTGATATTTTATTGAGGAGGAACAGTAGTATTGTTTTGTGTCTGTCAAATTTAGTGATATAAAAATTTTTGAAATTCCACCGTATTTCACTAAGTCCTCAAATGCCTAGAATTATGTAGTGAGTCGGCTTTTAGACGATGACTATCATTTGACTCTCAATTAATTAACAAGAATTTTTAGCAGTAAAAAAGTTTACACTTTCCACTGTCATCGCATGTAATTCCCCCTATTGCAATCAAGACAATTTAGAAAGAGCATTTTCTTATTAAAACCTCATCCTAAGAACCGCGTGAATCACGTCAACAACCAGAAACAGAATGATACATTTCATTTTTTAGCAAGTAAAGGATTTTTACCAAAACTATCGAGTGAAACACGCCAGGGGGGTACTTAGATTATTTTGTTTTTTTTTTTAGTAAAAATTTAATTATTTTCACGGTGGCATAAGACAGCTGTTATTTATTTGCTTGGAAAAATTCTGTAAGGAATAGTTGAAATTGTAGAAGTCTGGGCGTAGGCGTAGGTTCAAATCCCGATTGAGTGCGAATAATTTTTTTTTATTAATTAAGTACATAAAAAGTACTAAGTAAAAAAAATAACTAAAAAGCAGATAAATAAATTTACACATATAAAGGTAATTTGCAGTGGTTGGGATTGGAACCCGGAGTCCCAAAGTTCCTGGACTTGAATACGCGTTCCCAAGACATAATTCAGACACTCTACAAAATATAACTCAGACAAATGACAGATGTCATTTGTCAAATGTTGACACCTTTGACAGATGACAAACTCACAATCCGATTGTTTCAGAGCTGATAATCTGATGAATGATTCATAATTATATAGTAATAATTACGAATCATTTCTCTTGACCTTAGTTTGTAAGCTTGCTTAATTGTTTGATCCATTTATATAGTTGGTTGACGTTTCAATCTCTATAAGATCAACCTCAGGATCCTATAAGACACACAAATAAAATTATACATTCTGGCATAGTTACAAATATTAAATTTTTGGACACAGTTAAATGGTTCTTTTCAAAATTAAAAACAAACACACTAATAAAGGACCTAGAAAGTAATGCGTTCTATAAAATTTCATGTTGTGAATTTGCTTGAATTTTTGTGAATTTACATCGATCAAACGTCAAGATATCCTCCAAAATCCATTCACCAAAGGTCAAGATAATGGAATTCTTAGTCCAGGAATGCCTGTAAGAAATAAAATAATTTATTTAATGATTTTTTTAGTAAATTTTTGGTTATGGTATATTTATCAATCGTGCCAAGGTATATTTATTAAACTGTAGAATTTACGTATATCATATACTATTATGTTTATAAAACGAAGAAAATTATGGCATTTAACAAAATCCACACGGAATTTATATATCCAGTTTTTGAACTCGATTATTACACCTCAAATATTTAATTAAATTCTGCTGAAAAATCCCTATTTTTTGTTCATATTATCCAATGAAATACCGCTGTTTTAATACTAAATATTTATATATAAAATTGTAACAAATTTAAATAAACAGTGTTATTAAATTAAATATTGAATATATATTTTCTGCAAAAAACATTGTTTTTCATCAACAAAACCCTTACCCTCCCGCCCACCCCAAACATTTTTTCAGCAAGAAATTCTTCTGAAAAATCACTATTTTTCGTCCATATTAACCAATCTAATAACGCTGTTTTTATATTAAATATTTATATATAAAATTGTAACAAATTTAAATAAACAGTGTTATTAAATTAAATATTGAATATTATATATTTTCTGCAAAAACATTGTTTTTCATCAAAAAAACCCTTGCCCCCTCCCACCCACCCCAAACATTTTTCCAGCAAGAAATTCTTCTGAAAAATCACTGTTTTTTGGCTATAAAATTCAACCTAATAGCACTGTTTTTGTATTAAATATTTATTAATATGCATATATATAATTATATCAAATTTAAATTAAAAAAACTGATTTATTAGATTAGATATTAATGATAAAAACAGCTGTTATACATGCGTATTATTTTGGAAAGCAATGATTTTTGAAAACAATTTCTTACTGGTAAGTTGTGTGGGGTGGGTGGGGGGCTAAGGATTGCCTTAATGAAAAACGGGTTTTTTGCAGAAAATGATTGTCTAAGAAAAAAAAGTTTTTAAAAAAAATTATAGGTGATAAAAAATCTATAAAGTGTTGTATCTATACTTGTCTCACATAACTTAAGGTTTTCGAGTAAAATAAATGTGAAAATTCTCTATTATATTTCTCGAAAACAAGGCGTATCGCTATGTTGTAATGCTACACGTAAATTGCAGTAGTTGTGCCAATTTTTATCGCAAATAAGTGAAAATTCCATCTCGGCGATCACTTTTGATGGCTCGTTTCTCCTCGAACCGAAAAATAGCGAAAAGAAATAACTTATCATTAATAATGAAACGCACCGGGTGCACCCTACCATCGGTTTCCGGAAACCCTAGAACCCTCCACCTTAACCCCATTGTTTGCCCTTCTCTGATGGTCATTTTATGTAGAATTTCAACAGCCCTAGATTCTCCACCTTTGTATGCACCGATGTATTGTATAAAAATAGTACAATTACATGTACACAACGGTACAACGTCTATTTAACATTATAAAAACAGTTTTAGCTTCCGGTAAATGTGGCACCGAGAAACACGACACTCATGCGGGCGGAACAGGAACCAGAAGTACTATTAGTCCAATGACCCATAATGCAGGATGTCTGCTGATATATGATTACATATTCTGTCTCCTTTAGCAAGATAAGTAGCATAAGTTTCGTAATTAAGATCCAATAACCGTTAAACTAGGTCTAGAATTTTTTTTTAAATGGCAAACTGTACAAAGGTACATCTTTATTTTCGATAAAAGCCAATTTATAAAATTATGTCCCTTAGATTTAGGTTTTTAAGGAAGAAAATGTTTCTTACAAACTGAGAACGCCATTTCTAGCCTGTAGTGTTTTATAATTGACATGACCCCGTTGGATCCCGTTTATAATTGACATGACGGATGACAACTTAACATAACAGTCACATATGTATGAAGCTTGTATGGTGAAAATCGGAATCGCATGTCGGCCATCTTGCTTGGCAAAATTGACAGTTGCTGACATTGATTGATAGAACATCATTTGTCATTGTCATACCATTTGAGTTTGTTTGTCATTTCAATAAATGCAAGCCTGGGTTGAGTTTGCTATTTGTTTTAAGGATGTTATTTTAAATTTAAGGCTTTTTTTTCAATATTGGGGCTAATCTTTTAATTGATTCGCGGCAAGCAATTCCAGGTTTCTGGTAAGAAAATCTGATTTTATTTATTACTATTATGTTTTTGTATTGTCAATCTTTAGTCTTTAATAAAATCAAATTCAGTTTGCTTCAATGAAGAAGTTTCACTTTTCAAGTATTTAATTTTTAACTTATAAATACATATTACAAAATGTCTGGCCTTTCATTTTCTATTTAACAATTAAAAATTGATTTAAAATTTGCCTGACAATTTCCTTGATGTAAGAGTATGTATATTTTAAATGGTTCTGAGGAACATAGTAATAAAATATTTTTCTCAGTTCCCATTACAAGAAAAACATGGAGAGCGATATGTAATGTAAATTTTATTAAGACTTTGAGCTATAGAATTTCTTCTGATCAGTTCTGTCCACATATTTTAATAATGCTGATACTGCTGGCTTTACACTACAATACATATTTATTTAAACATTTATTTTGTCATTTTTTCACATGAATCATTTATTAAATTGATTTATAAGGCTTGCACTACCTATTTTTTATTTTATTTCATGCTCTTATCATACATACCACTTCCTGTGTTCACATTTTTTGTTATTAATGTTTTTCTTACAACTTGTGTTTTTTTTAACAGTTTCTTTTTATTTTATGTAACGCTCTGTCCTTGAATTAAGTTTTTATTAATATTATAATAATATAATAATAATAATATATATTCAGCAGATAATACATTATAACATTACAAAATAACAACTGCTTAACCGCTAAGAATACCCAATGCACAATGGTATTTTAAAAATACCGTGTGCGCATTTCCTGTCTATCCAAATTAATTAATTAAAATAAAAACAATTTTTAAGAAAATAATATATAAACAAAAGTGATTCAAAAAATAAAATAGAATTAAATTAAATTAGGAGAAAGAAAGGGAAAAAAACAGGAAGAAAAATAAACAGTACTATGTGTATCATACTAACCAAGTGACGTTATCGTCTAATATCCAATCGTGGATTCTACTTTTAATTTTGTTATAGGAGTTCTACGGGAAGTTGATTATATATTTTTGCTGAGGTATATGTTAAAGTTTTTTGACATTTAGTTTTTGTGGTCTTTGGGATCGTTACATTCTTATTTAAAGCTTGTCTAGTGTTCTGATTGTGAGATATGAAATGCAAGTAGTGTGGATTCTTACACAGAAGCCTAACCACTGCTTTCAAGTAAATTTGATTTACTTGCAAGAATCTAGCTTCTCTAAATAAAATATCAGAGGAATACAATTTTGGTTTGTTAAACATTACCTTCAGAACATATTTTTGGGTAATCATAAGAGGTTTCAGGATGGTCTTACTTGTTCCGTCTCACGCTGTTATATATATAAATAATATATAGATAAATGCTCGTAAGGGTCTTTTTTTCCATAAATTGTCTTAATTCACGAAATTTATAAATAAGTTTCCGAACTCAAGTGGAAATATAATCAACATGGTGGTGCCACTTTAGATTTTCATCCAAAATAACACCTAAATATTTAACCTTGGTCTGTCTTTTTATTTCCTGGGTGCAAAAACATTCAGTTATGCCACAGTCGTTTTCGTGTAATGTGATCTCTTTTAATGTGCTAGACTTTTCTGAGTTTAGTGTTAAACAATTTAAACCAAGCAAGCAAGTTTTGATTTTTTTCATGGAAGACTCCGCAACAGTCTTTACATCCTTCCAAGACTTTTTCTTAATCATTATTGCGGTATCATCTGCAAAACATACCATGCCGACATTAGGTAACAACTGCAACAACTCATTAACATATGTATAGAGAACAATACCGGTCCAAGGACAGTTCCCTGTGGCACACCATATTCTACCAACCTAGGCAAACTGACACATCTATTTATTTTGGTGCTTTGTGTTCTTTGGTTAATGTAACTTTCAAACAGGCTGTAAGGGATCCCTCGAATCCCAATATTTTCCAGTTTTTTTAGCAGAATATCATGTGTCACATTGTCGAACGCCTTGCTGAGGTCCAGAAATATTGCCATGTACCTCTCGTCACAGTCGAAACACTTTCCTATCTGTTCTGTAATACAATTCATCGCATCTTCTGTACTTTTATTTTGTTTAAATCCAAATTGAAATTGTGACAAAAAATCATTTTTTTTCTAAAAGCTCATTAAGTCTAAGTTTCATGCATTTCTCTATGATTTTTGAAAGATTACTGGTTAAAGCTATGGGTCTATAATTACTAATAATTTTTTTATCTCCCGATTTATGCAACGGGGTTACAGTGGCATGTTTGAAAATTGAAGGAAAAATACCACTCTCAAATACTAAATTTACAAGATGTAGAATTGGTTTAATAAGGTGTTTATGATACTTTTTTAAAAATAGTGCAGGTATTTCGTCAGCCCCGGATGCTGCATCAGTCTTAAGAGTGCTTATTAATTGAATTAATTCATTTTCCGTTATAGGTTTAAGATGCATAGAGTTTGCACTTCTCGCAGACCGATCTTGTTCTCTCGTTTGTTGCTTCTTTGACCACCTTCCAGACCTCTTTTATGTTATGTTTATTTTCCGCGAGTTTGTTAGAGAAATAATTATTTTTTGTACACAGGTTATTACGATAGTCTTTAAAGGTTTTATTAGTTTCATTAGTCTTAAGTATAGCACTTTTCTTTTTTAATTTGTCTCTCGTTCTAGTAGATTTAATTATACCGAGAGTCATCCAGGGTTTTAATTTACGATCTTTACATTTAATATATAAGTTGCGAAAATTATTTTAATTGATGTTACGAAATTAGTAGCACATTTATCAGAATCATTGGAATTAAATATTTGTTCCCACGTTTCATTCTCCAAAGCCCTTTCTACTTGATCATAGTCGATTTTTTTCACACTTGTATTTTTACTACATATTGTAATTTTAACATAAGTAAAATTGGGTAATGATCTGATAAACCGCTATATATAACTTTGGAGCTCATGTTGGTCCACTCAGTGTTCTTGACAAAGAAATGGTCCAAGCATGAAGATATTTGTCCATTTCTTTCCCTCGTCGGTTTATCAATCATGGAGTTACAAACTTTTTACGTTTAACGTTTACAAAGTTAGTAAAACCATTCTGATGCATAATATTTAAATAATTCACCACATTTGTATCATGCAATCTTATAGTTCCAAGATATGTTGTTAGTATTATAAGGGACCAACTACTACTATGTAAGTGATATATGTTTATACTAAAAAGTTGTTTTCATTTTAAAAGAGTTTATTTTGTATTGTAGATGAGTATATTGTTTCTTTTGATAATACTCTGCTATAGAATTTTTAATTAATTTTAAAAATTAATATTTAAATTATAATTTTAAAATCTATTTAATTTTTCTTCAGAAAACAGATACAAGTACATATTAAATAAGGAGAATTCATCCTCTATTGAATCGTTAAGATAGTAACAGGCTTAACAAAAGTAAGGAAGTTATGACAGTAACAGGCTGTATAAGTTTGTTTCATTAAATATATCATCAAGAAATGTATGTGTGTTATTCCTAAATTGACGCCTTTAATATTCCAGTATATATAACCGCAATGAAAATTTATGGGCTGAAGCCATAAATTATTTTGTCTTTACAATAAATCAAACAGGGAAAGTTCAATAAGTGAAAAGACACCAGCCGACTTATGGTTTGGTAGAAAGATCAATATAAATAACCCAGATAGCACATATTTTTCTGTATGTGAGACTTTTTGTGTTTTTGAATATGTATATGTATCCTCGATATTCTCTGGATACCAAGCGATAATCCCTTAAATCCTGTTGGATAGCATATGGGCGCCCGATAAACATCATTTTTGGATCGAGCCGAATTTTGAATAAACGATTATTTCATATATTGCTTTCAACCCTTGACCACTACCAACTTAGTGTTTCCTTAAGGCGCCCTACTTAATTGTAAGCAAATTATAGGACTTGTTGAAGTGTGTAATTTTTTCTTTTGCGGTTTGATTTGATAAATAATTAGGAATAATTAAAATATGAAGGTCCCCTGGAACATACAACATCCTTTAATAAATATCTTAAGTGATGCCAAAATTGGTATATCTGGTACGCTCAATAGTCGAATTCGGGCATTGCCCGAAGTATGTACGATAATTCCGATTTAAGTACGATATTTAATCATTTACCTCTATAAAAATGCAAGCTGAATTCGAGTCTGAATTGGAGGTTTCAGGTACTCAAAAACATAATCTTATGGGGAAAGATCATTACCTCACTATACTTGATGTAAGGGAGGCAAAGAAAAAGGTGCAAAGCCCAATCAAAACCCCTATCTGCTAAACAGTACAGAAGAATCAAGCGTTTTGATATAATAAGTATAAGTGGCATGAAAAAGTTAATTAAAAAACGCAAAGAAGATTCTGATGCCATACTATATTTTGTTTCCACGGATGAAGTGTTTCCTATCGTTCACCGGGCACATATTTCTGCGGGTCATAAACGGCACAAAGGTATGTCTCGGAACAACACTAATTATTTACTAAATCTAATGTCAATATTGTACAATGCAAGTACCGCCCCATTGGCTAGACAAGCCGTTAAAAACAGCTACATATTACAAGATCCTATTGGCTGGTTTAGTTTACAAATTAGTTTGGGTTAGTTTAGTTGATCTGGTTTGTTTTGATTTAGCGTGTCCAATAATCAAAAAAACTAACTTAAGCTAATCAAAACCAACCTGGACTAACAGGAACTAATTTGTAAACTAAATCACCCAATAGAATCCTGAAATATGTAGCTGTTTTAAACAGCTTGTCTAGCCAATTGGACGACACGCTATGGTGCGTCCGGGCGGTACTTGAGTTGTACATTGTACAATATTAATCTTAGCTACCGGTATCCAAACAAATGCCAGGAAATTGTAGGATAATGAGAAGAATTAACAATGACTTATATGGTTAGTTAAAATTATTAGCAACCAATACTAATATTTAGGTTATTGGTTGCCTATAACGTCTTATTACCGGGATTTAGTCGGATACCGGTACCGGCACGTTAGAATCTTATTCTCAATCTCAATTAAAGAAAAAATACGCAAACATTACTAGAGAAACTATTAACATATACCTAAAACTGTGTGAAATATGTCAACTGAAAAAAACGGCACCTAGAAACGGAATCGTTGTTAACTAATCAATTCTCGGTGCCAAGTTGATCTTAATGATATGCAGACTGACCCAGATGGAGACTACAAATTCATCTTGAACTATCAAGACCATTTGACTACGTTTTGTGTTCTACGCCCAATGAAAAGTAAAACTGCTGTAGAAACGGTCAGAAGTCTAATAGAAATTTTTTGTTTATTTGGAGCTCATCAATACTTTTTTTCCAATCAGGTCATTAATAATTTAAAATGCCAGTGGCCACATTTGAAAATCGTTCATGGAAAACCGCGCCACTCACAAAGTCAAGGTTCTGTGGAACAGTGTAACATAGATGTGCGAGATGCTCTTATATGTTGGATGTCCGATGAAAATACAAAACATTGGACCGATGGACTGTGTTTCGTCCAGTCAAAAAAAAGTAGAAGCTACCACAGTGCAATTAGGCGATCCCCATACGAGGCTATGTTTGGTTGCGCTCAGAGAAATGGTTTAAAGGATACTGACTTGATCTCGAAAAACTGTTAAATGAAAGCAACGAACTTCAAAATACTATATACTATATAGATGAAACCGAAACAGTTGAAGATGACGTGCAAGTTTCTATGATTCATAGGGAAAATATGGCAAATAGTAAAGTGCAAGTTCTTATAGTCAACCAGGATAATATGGATGATACCGAAGTGCAACTTTCTATTATCGATTTAAAAAATATGGCGGATAGTGAAGTGCAGGATTTTATTCAAGATAGAGAAAAAGGAGAAGAAGAAACTTCTAAAGTTAATATAGCCATTAAAAACACGAGAAACGAAAATGAACTTTTGTTATGAACTGTGTGTCAAAAGCCTAACACCATCGTGGAAAATTGCTCAAAGTGCAAAGGAAAAATTCATGCTGCATTTTAAAAGTTAACAACGAATTGGAATCTGAGTTTCAATGTTTTCTTTGTCAACGTTCCTGCGATATAATTACGAATCGTGAAAACGCTAAAAGAGGTTTGGAAGTACAAGCCAATTTAATGCTCGCACAATTGGCGAATAGGTTTTACAAATTAGCAACAAAGTCTGGAATTTTACAAAAACATTTTTGTAGAAACGGGTTTCAGTTTGCTGATAATAATATTTTTATAGAGAACAACAATTTTGGCGACAAGAACGACAAAGAAATATCACTTAGAACAGCATCATCCAATATATCAGGGTCTAAACAAGGATTTATTTCATGCATTTGCATTAAAAAGTGTATTAGCAAATTGTCGAAAGAAAAATGTCCTGTGTAATGACATCTCCAAATTTTCTCAATTCTGAAAATAGTCAAACAAATAAAATATTTCAATTTTTGCAATTTCTTCGTAAATGTTGAGTTATTCGGGTTCCTTGAGTGTTGTAAATAGTGTATAAATTTCTGTTATGTTATAATAAGACTGATCTCACACTTTGTAATTGGACCTAAGGGGCAATGTCAAATAAAAACACAATTAACGCCATGAACAACAGTGGAGGCCTCAAATCAGTTATTGATTTGGACCATATATGAGGGGACCTCAACCTTGGAATTCGTCAAGTTTATAACCGGGAAAATATGTCTAAAAAGAGATATATGGAATTGTACACTCACGTATACAACTATTGTACATCAGTGCATCAACAAAACAATTGTAGGGGTGCTTCAAACTCAACAACTAAAGGGAAGAAAAACCAGGGTGTTGGTGGAGCTCAATTAGTTGGCATGGAGCTGTACAAGAGACTTTCTTAAGGAATTTCTTAAAAGTTATTTGATCAAACTTTTGGAGGATGGTATCCATCGAATGGACGAAGACGTCCTTAAATTTTACACCATTCAGTGGGAAGATTATCAGTTGCATATCCACTGGATCTCTGGATAGGTTACCGGAATTTCATGGATATGCACTGGAAGGTTTGTGCTATCTGGATTATTTATATTTATACTCTTCCCTGTTTGATTTATTGTAAAGACAGAATAATTTATGGCATCAGCCCATAAATTTTCATTGAGGCTACATATACTGCAATTCTAAAGGATTCAATTTAGGAATAACATACACACACATCTCCTGATGATATAATGAATAAAACAACCTTATACAGCCTCTTACTAGCTTAACTTCCTAACTGTTATCACAGAACACAAATATATAGAGAAGTGGTGACAAACGCGTGACCAAATTAAGGCGAGAATTCAAATTCCATTTAATCGTAATATCTAAAGCAAACGCCTAATCAAAAAGGTGACTCATAGAAAAAACGGCCTTTTTGATTAGGTGTTCCTTTACATATCCACATGGATATTTAATGTCCATTTGGATATGTAAAGGATTTGCACCCGACCAATTTTTTTGCCTCCATTCAATGATTACAAAGTAAATAAGTATTTTTTCCAATGTCGTCAATTCTTAATTGAAAACCCACTGTTTCAACGCCTATAGGCCTCTTCATCAGGTTGAGAAAATGTTCTGGCATTTATGAAAATATATTTTTTCTTTATTTAAGTTACATTCAGGTTATTTATTTTAATTAAGGCGACGCTTATGAAAAAAAGTGATCAGCTGTTTTGTTAAGAAAATGTAAGAGATGCTCATTTCAAATAATAATACTTATTGAATATTTTTAGCCATTTTTGTTTTGCGTGACTTTTTTAGGTATGGATAGGCTTTTTTCCTTTATTTTTATTTTTTGTTTTTTATTCTAATCACTTGAAGGAGTGTTTTTTTTTTAATTTGTTCTCAAACGGTCAACAGATGTCGCCATAACTACTTTAACAGGCCAAAGATGTTTTATTTGGCAGTGTTTGGTAAGGCGACTTCTTAGGAATGTGGCTTCAATGTCATTTTCTGTAATATTAATGACTTGTTCAATAAAATATTTATTTCTTTGTCTATTTCGATATTTTGTTGAAAAACACACCAGAAGCCTTTATCTATTAAATCAAGCGAAATAGGGGAAACACATCGGAACAATTTACCCTCAAAGCAGACTGATGCTGATGAATTATTTGTATCCAACTTATTCTCGGATTTATCGGTGAAACTTGATAGTGCAGTGTCCATTTCTGAGTCTGCATCTGAAGAATCTTCTTCACTTGAATTCTGCATCTTCATTTAAGATTTCCATACGTCTTTCCAAACCATTATCCTCTTCATCGTCTTTATCCAACGCTGATTGCAGTACCAACCACCCGTCGGAGTGAACACCTGTGCTTTTTTCATCACTAGCAAAACTTTATTCACACTGGTTAGCTAAAAACAGGTAAGACATTGAGTTTTTGGTTAAAGTAGCTGTAAGGTGTCTAGTTTACATTGCCTATTTCAGAAATTGCTTATTTTTTTTTGCTATGATGTAATATAATACATAACGTCACTTTTAAGTAATTTTGGGCTTCAAACAAGCTGTTTCTATTCACCCCATAATTGTTTTTTCTTTTGCAGGGAAATGCCTCGCGTTTATAAACCAGACCCTCGAGGTAAATCATATAAGAAAATTGATGAAAAATCTCTTAAAATAGCCCTTGCTTCAAATGACAACGGGATGAGTTATAGAGTGGCTCACGAAACATACAATATTCATTATTCTGTGCTTTATCGGCGCGACAAAAACCGAAATCTAAAGCGTCATGGAGGACAATAGTTAACAGCCTACAGGACAAACAGACTAACCAAGCAAGAAGAAGATTGGGGCTATCTACTTGACCATTTGGACGTCAGGATGATGACAGTAGAGGTAAAACAATAACGAGACTTAAAGATAATATCCCCGGCAGAGACTTTGTCTATTCTTTTTTAAAAAGTCACAAAAATGAATTAAGATCTAGAATCTGCCAAATCATCAAGCGCTCAAGAGCTGCTGTTTCTCCCAATACCAGCAATGCTTATTTTGACAATTTAGCCATGCAGTTGAAAATTGTACCGCCATCAAACATAACAAATTTAACAGACGATCCGGGTAAAAAGAAAAGGGGCTGTCGCTATCCAGAACGTATTTGCAATACGTCGAAGTCAGTCGTTTCTATTATGTACGCTGCTTCAGCTGATGGAAAATTGTTCCCACCATACGTGGTTTACAAAGCTAAAAATGTGTATACATATAGGAGGACCAAAGGACGTCAGGTTTGATGCGATTTCCTTCTCAGATTGGGTAGAGAGAACTGTCATACCTGCAGTAAAAGATCTACCGGGAAATAAGTACTTAATTGGCGACAATCTGAGTTCACATTTTTCTGAATGTACGGTATCTCTTTGCGAAGAAAATAATATTTCGTTTATCTTCGTCCCGGCTAACTCGGCTACTCATCTGACCCAGCCTCTGGACCTGGCATTTTTCCGACCTCTTAAAACAGCTTGGCGACAGATCCTTGAAAAATGGAAAATGGGGGCTCGTTCAAAGCATTGCACGGTTCCAAAGGACAGATTCCCTTTCTTGCTAAATGACTTGTCAAAGGCTATTGAGCCTAATGCTGGAAAAAACATACAATCTGGGTTTAGAAAGTGTGGAATTTTTCTACTAGATAGGGATCAAGTCTTGGGACGCATTCCGCAGCAAAATCTTGACGAGACAAATGATGAGAATCAGAACATTGAAGAAGGACTTAATAACTCTTTGGTAAACCTTCTAAGAACAATGAGATATGGCGATGGTCAAAATGTGAAGAGTCGACGTCGTAAAATTCAAGTTCCTGCTGGCAAAAGCGTTACAAGTGCAGATTTTGAAAGCACGTTGGATAAAGACGATCAAGAGGATAATCATTTGGAAAGACGTATGGAAACCTTAGATAAAGATTCAGACCCGGAAATGAATTTGTCCCTTAGTAATTTCATGCCAATAATGGCAAATTCAATTCAATTCAATTCAATTCAATTCAATATGTTCAACTTCAATATAAAATATTACAATTCTAAGAATATAGATACCACCTAGATACCAGAGTATCTGTATGTGCTATGGTAGAAACAATTTAAAAATTCTAATATATCAATGTTGTTACCCTTAGCAGACTAGCCGTTATATAAATTAGTTCACAATATTTAACATTTTAAATAAGTTTACCCAAAACTACATAACAAAAATCAAAAACCAAACAATAAAAATGAGAAAAAGAGAAAAGATTCATATACTATATACACATATACATTTTAACTACAAAGGTATTATGTAGTATTTTACAGAATTTTCTAGTCTTTGGTACCTAAAACCTATAATATTTGAAACAAAATAAATAATTGAATAAATGTCCATACTGAGATTTTTTTCTTTTTCCCTTATGTATTTATGTTGTGATTGCTATCGAGTAAGAAAATAAAAAATTTGGTGAAAAGCAGAATATTGATACAAGCACATATGATCAATCAACAAAATTTTCTTTTGTTTCCTAATATATAACTTAGGGCATGCTCATTAAACTTTTTGTAGTATTTCTGTTGTTTGACATTTTCTGGGAGAAGGTTACAAAATTTTGGAGCTAAAAATACTGCCGAATGTTGACCAAAATCTCGAATCATATAAGGTAGTACAATTTGCTGGTGTTTATTAGCTCGGGTTTGGTGTCTATGGTTTATTATACTTTGTTTACCATAGAATTTATGAACATAAGAGCAACAGGTTGTTATAAAAAGAGTTTTCAAATCTTGTATTTCAGAATTATATAATTGCTTTGTTGAAAATAACCTAGGTCTCTTTAACATTATCTTTACTATTGAGTTTTGTATTGTTTTAAGATTTTTTAGACTGTTTTCATATGCCCCACCCCAAATCAATATCCCATACCTTAATAGGGGTTCCACGAGAGCTTTATAGATCAACACAATCAGTTTTCTGCACAAAATTTCCCTTAGTAAATAAAATTTATGTAAGAGTGCCTTTATCTTTTTTGTTAAATAATCAATGTGTATATCCCATTTTAGATGTTTGTCTATATGGACTCCCAAATATTTTATAGAGTTTACCTGTGCAATTGGTTCATTAATATTGTTTACAATAATATTTTGAAAGTTTAGTCTATTTAAACTGTTTATGGAAAATGCTATATATTTAGATTTTTTTGGATTTAGTGACAATTTAAAGGTGTCGAAAAAATTTTTGATTAATGATAGACCTTCTTGAAACTTAACTTTTGCCTCTTGCCATGTGTCTCCAATAAATATAATTCCTGTATCATCTGCATAGGATATTACTTTGCCAGGAGTTTTTATATCATTCACTGCATTTATATAAACATTGAAAAGTAGGGGTCCTAGTACAGTGCCCTGCGGTATTCCAATTTTAATGATATCAGGATCGCTAAGGTTACTTTTTATCTTGGTGTATTGCATTCTGTTTGATAGATAACTCTGTAAAAGTTGTAATACTTTGCCTCTGATACCATATTTTTCTAATGTTTGTAATAATATTTGGTGTGACACTGTATCGAATGTTTTTGTTAGGTCGAGAAACACCGCAAGGCACTTTTTATTTTTGTCCATACTTTTAGTTATATCACTAACAAGCTCATATATAGCATCTATTGTACTGACTCCTCGAGTAAAACCAAATTGATTTTTTGATAGTACATTATTTTGGTCAAAATAACATAACAGTCTATCCTTAAAGCATTTTTCGAAGACTTTTCCCAGGTTAGAGATGACACTTATTGGTCTATAATTATCCATCAATTCCTTACTTCCGGACTTAAAAACTGGACTCACCACAGATACTTTAAAATGACTTGGCACTACACCAGTTTTAAAAATTAAGTTTATAATATGTACAAGTGGTGGTAAAATGTGCATATGGAGCAGTTTTAAGATTTTTGCAGAAATTCCATCTTTACCAGGTGAGCCATTATTTTTTAAAGAATTTATATATTTAATTATCTCATTCTGAGTAACGGGTTTCAAATACATGGAGTTTGGGAATGTCCTGTTTATTGTGAAGGGGTGAGGGGGAGTATTAATGCTTTTTGATAGGTTTAAACCAACATTCATGAAATGCTTGTTAAAATGATTAGCGATCTCTATAGGATTTATTATTTGATCACCATTTTGCGACCTAATCATTTTTATTTCCCCCTTACCCTCATTCCCATTTTCATTTACAGCCTCATTTATAAAATTGTATATTTTTTTTATGCTATTACTATTTTCCTGAATTTTATTTTTGTAGTAATCATTTTTTGTATTTTTGATCAGATTATTCAGTTTATTTCTGTACTGTTTATATTCAAAGATTTTTTCTGGTGTATGATTTTTCCTTAATTTTTGTTTTAATTTGTCTCTATTTTTTATTGAAGTAATTATACCTTGCGATATCCAAGGTTAAATTTTTTTGACTCTTGTGTTTAACACTCTTTCATAGTATGACTGATTTATTATTTCAGATATATTTTTTACCAAAAGATTCAAGGCTAAGTTAGGGTCGTTTTGTGTAGATATTTCATTCCAGTTTCTGTTTTTGGCCAATTCGATTAATTTTTGATAATTTATGTTTCTAATTGTTATGTCATTTATTTTAGAGTTTTCTGGTTTATTTTTATTTGAAACAATATTTATTAATATAGGCAAGTGATCTGTTATATCGTGATTTACTATATATGGATTAAATTTAAGTATATTTTCTTTAATTTTAGTTTTGAGAAATACATGATCTATACAAGTTTGTCAATCAGGTCTAGTAACATCCTCATATAATGAAAAAAAGCCATGGCTATTTAAAAGTGATACATATTGATTGACCATATTGTCACCATCATTTAAAATATTCAAGTTTATGTCCCCTAAAAATAAGGCTACATCACATTTTTTTTTATTTTCAAGGTAATGGCTTAAATCAGTTAAAAAGTTGGGTGTATTAGAATTTGGGGAGCGATAGCAAACCTCCAAGCTAACACATAAATTTTCCAAGATAAAAGTTAAGTTAGTAATACTAATTCTACTTGTAATCTGCTTCCCTGTGCATATTATAGGGTTTAAGGATTTTTTGGTGTATATCAATAAACCATCAAAAGCGTTAAAATCTGCATTATCATAATAACAATCAAATTCAGGTATTTGGCACATGGAAGCGGATGTAAGGTTATGACATTCAGTTAGCAACAATATATCACAATGTTTTGCATTATAGGATTCAAGAAACACAATAAGTTTATCTAAATTAGTTTTAATACCTCTAATATTAAGCAATAAAATGTTTATTTGCTTAGTGGCTGCTTCAATAATATTACACATGTTTTGCGGCTCTATGGTAATTGACTTTTTTTCAATATGGATCTCATCAAAAACTTCCATTTCCATTTATTATTAGTAATTTTTTGAAATGATAAGCAGTAATCCTTAACAACACTCCTCTCTAAATTTTTAGGTCCTCTTCATTTTTTATTTTAATTGGATCAGCAGAATGTGTCTTTTTTAGAAATATGTTTCCGTTTCTAGTGAATACCGAAAGGAATTTGTGAAGATGTTTAAGCTCAAGATCATTCTTCAGATGCAGAGACTCAGAAATTGACAAAAAAGGAACTTGGCCTCTGGTGTGTTTTCCAACAAAATATCGAAATAGACAAAGAAATAAATATTTTATCGGACAAGTCATTAATTATACAGAAAATGACATTGAAGCCACATTCTTAAGAAGTCGCCCCACCAAAAACTCGTCAGGATATATTAATGGATTTCCAAAAGTTCCGGATGTTTCCACCTCTCATTTTAGCCAGGTTGCTGGAGAGGTTTTCCCAGTTCATGACGAGATAGAAGCATCTACGTCAAGAAGAGATTTCAGATTTTCTTGCCAGAAACCTGGAATTGCTTGCTGCAAATCATTTAAAACATTACTCCCAATATTGAAAGAGAATCTTTTAAAAAAAAAGTTATGAATCTAAAATAACATCCTTAAGACAACCCACGCTTGCATTCATTGAAATGAAAAACAAACTCAAATGGTATGACAATAACAACTGATGTTCTATCAATCAATGTCAGCAACTGTCAATTTTGCCAAGCAAGATGGCCGACATACGATTCCAAATCCTACCATACAAGCTTCACAGATGGGCTGTACACTGTGGCACACCACATTCAACTGTACCCATCTCTCCAACGAGATTATTAATTTTTACTTGTGATTCAACGAGTGCTAACTGAGTACCTCTTAAACCCACGTCACCCAGTATTTGCAAGAGAACGTGATGTGCCGGGGGAAATTTGACATCAGGTCTAAAAATGGCCGAATTCTTCGGTAATAAAACCCGACCTGAAAACTAATTAAGACTCGAATTCTCTGAACGCGATCATCGCCTATTGCCTGGAAACTCATCGTCTAACCGCACACGCTAATTTCCGAAAAGCGAACGGGCGTGTGAAGACGAGGGATGTCAATTGGAAACGTCAATATTTAATTTCGCCGTTTAAACGCATGATTTTCTCCGAACATCGAAGTGATAATTAAAACCGATTCCGATAAAACCGACATAAGGCGAGGAAACGCGCGGCGACGTGACGGTTTTTCTTTCGGTTTTAATAACGAAAATTGACTTAAAACGAAACGAATTTGCGCGACATTTTTTTTCTCCTCCTCTAATTACGAGATAATTAACGCGCCTTAATTATTTTCAGAAAGCAGTTTAGGTTAATAATTAAACGTCTGGTTAACCATAGTCTGTTCTCATGACCATCCTGCACTCTCCATAAGTCATCATATCATAATATTTATTTCTATTTTTTACATTAACAAGCTCATAACTAATACCCATGCAGGGTCCGGTAAAGTTAAAGAAATGTCTAAAACCCGATTTGTTTTTTTGAAAAGTGAGGATGAAGTAAACAAATGCAAAATTATAAAGGATTTTCTACTAACGTATAATTCACAATTATATATATATATATTGCCGACCTCGATTACCGAGTAAAAAAAAAAAATAATTACATTATAAAAGATAAATCTAAACTAAATATAAAGCTACAATCTTTGGTGAGTTTTACTATGGCTAAACAATCCTATGCGAGATTTGCAAATCCGGCCACAAACATCACACGGAAATTCCTGCAGAGCCGGTCTTTGGGTTCTTCTAGTCGGTTGAGGAGCAACGGACGTCACTCTTCTCCATTGGGCACGATTGTTGACTATCTCTTCCCAGTTGTTTTCAGTCATCGTGGACGACATCTTTGAAGCGTTTGTATTGGCCTCCCGGCCTCCTTGCACCTTCTGTTAGTTCTCCATACAAAAGAGATTTTGGTAAGCGCCGTTCGTCCATTCTGTATACATGACCCAGCCATCTCATTCTTGCCATAGTGTCAATATTTATACAATTTGATCTTTGCAGAACCTCATTATTAGAGACTTTATGAAACCATCTGATTCTCATCATTTGTCGCAGTTGCCGTTGCTGAAATTGTTCAAGAGCCTTTATATGTCGTCTGTATGGGATCCATGATTCGCAGCCATATAATAGCGTTGGTACAATTATTGCTCTATATACTGCCGTTTTCGTTTTAAGACTCAGATTATGATTGTAAAACACTCGATCCTTAAGACTCCAATACGCTTTTGATGCAGAGCTAATTCTGTTTGCTATTTCGTCGTCTATGTTTAGTTTTGTACTAAATACGCTACCTAGGTAGTTACAGTTACACCTGGCTTAACTACACTCTATTTGCGACAAGCCATCAATTTTTTTGATGATGAATTCATCTATACACGGTGAACCAAAAATGAGCCACGACAATCAACTTAATTTTTTTAAATAGAAACACCCATTTTTTATTTTATTTTTTAATTCTGTATAAAATTTTAAGTATATTTTGGTATACTATGTTCCATGTACCTAACCTCAATATTTATTAAAAAATTTGCGATTAAATGTTTTTATAAATGACCATGAATTTTTGTTCAAATCGTTGACCATTAACTTCCTGACAGTAACCGAGTCGATATTCAAATTCTTGTAATACTTTACTTATTGTTTGAGGCCGGATTTGTTGCATTTCGGCTCTAATTCTATTTTTTAATTCTTCGAAACTTTCAGGTTTATCAAAATAAACTTTAGACTGGATTGGACAAAAATCCAATGGGGTTAAATCTGGCGACCTAGCTGGCCATTCAATAAAACCCCTCCTTCCAATTCATCTATTTGGGAAATTGTGGAAAAGGGGCGCCCACCTGTTTAAACCATATCGAATCTGCCGGTATAAATGGGTTTTCACCATTTGGATAAAGTGCAATTAAACTAGGTACTATCTGATTTTGTGCACATTTTGTGTTGTAGCTTAAAATGTTGTAAGCTTAAAAAATTATGATAATTATATACAGAAAGAATGTGACTGGCTGTCCATGCCAAAAAAAAAAACTTTTATGAGATGTACCTATATTTTGATAATCGACGAACGAATTTAAAGATTGGTTTGGTTTAAAGACATTTGTAAGATTTGTAGCTATATAGTAATATGTAAACGTATCTTTAAACTTCTGTCATTAATGTCAATGTCAGTCTTGTCATTCATAGATGTCTTTTTTTTTAGGTCAAAATCTTAGTTGTGCTCTCTACCATGTTTTTCGAGACCTTTAACACACATGTATAAATTGTAGATTAGAATAAATCCTCTAAAATCGAATAGGGTATTAGTGGTAGATTCCATTTGATAACTCTACATATGGTTGTATGTGGATATAAGCGACGAAAAGTGGAACGTTTCGAATTGTTTCAGCTTATTTTCAGATGCCCCCATTAATATTCGCGCAGGATTAAAACGATTTATAAATCAAGTTACAAAAAATGCATGAGGCCTTTTTGCTTTTTCCTGAAATTCTGGAAAAAGGTTGTTTTCGACCTAAAACATGAAAAATTAGGACCTTTTCCAGGCAGTTGAAAATATTTGGATACACAATTGCCTGGAATAAGAAAATTTATGTTTTTCTAGCTTTAAATGGGTAAAATTAGAATTTCGCAGACAATTAAAAATTGTTGATTAAGCAAATAGAAAAATTAGATTTTTCTTACCTAGAATACGGAAAATTGTGTTGTTTTTCCAGGCAGTCGAGGACATTCGATTTTTCAATTGCCTGGAATAAGAAAAGTTCTATTTTTCCAGCCCATAATAGGTAAAACTAGGATTTATCCAGGCAATTGATTACATAAGTGTCTTAACTAGTCAACAATATTTTTCCAGATCCTAAAAGTCGATTTTCGAACTCTTGAAGACACGATAAAATTCTTTCAATCCCTGGAAAAGTTGAAAAATCCTTTGAAAACTTTTAATAATTTTTCAAAAAAATTTCCAAAATTCTTCCTTTTTTCCAAAAATCAATCCATGGAGTCAAAAATTTTAATCCATGGAGAACATAAACAGTGACAACAATTATTGAGGTCAAAGGCCCGGAATAAAAAAATTTCATTTACAATTTAACTTTTAGTACCTAGAGCTATTTGAAGTGCCTAAAATAAAATGAAGAATTACAGGAAAGTCTGATGGAAAAAATATATTAATCCGTGAAAACCCTAAAAATGTGTCCCCAATTTTTCAAGTTAAAAGCATTCTATAAACAACCCGATAATCGCACAATAGTCAATAAACAACGCTATTTTTACCTAATAACGTTGCCTTCTGCGTATATCGCGATCGCCGCGAAAATCTAAGAAATCGTCAATCGCCTTCGCCGGTTTCCTTTCATTCACTTCCAGTTATTTACGCATTTCTAGGCTACATACAGACTTCCATTGAACCTATTATCGTATATTAAAGCTCCATATATTTCAAAATTCAGGAATTTCGTCAGAATCTTTCGAGTAGTAAATTTGATCCCCCCCGGTGGCATGACCCGCACGTATCGAAATATTCGTGGAAATAATATCAGTAAAAAAATTCCGAGAACAAAACCATTATTAAGTTTCTAGTACCGATAACAGTACCGATAAGTACTGATTATCTAAGTAAACTATGATGAGCGGGCCATTTAATAACGTTCAGTTTACCGAACGGATCGGATTCATAGAAATCCTTATTAAGGCTTCGTTTTCCATTTAAAGTCAAATTAATAGAGATAATTTAGGTGGAAGTTTCGTTTGTTTACCTGTCTATAGTCGCCAATATATATGGCGACCGGATGAGTCATTGACATATGCGACATAAATGACATAGGCATCAATCGAGAAGTCTTTTACACGTGTTTACCGAAAATGAACAAGAAAAAAATTATCTACGTTATTACTAATAAATAATTAAGTAATTAAAGGTACTTTTTGGACAATCTCCTCCCAATCGTTTACTCCTACTTTGTAATTGTGACCTTTATGTTTGCCGAGCATAACACTCATTAAATGTCACTTGTCAAAAGTCGTCTGTATAAGTGACAAGTGACGTTTGACACGCGACATACCCATAGTTGTTGTACATTTAGGAAAAAAATAATCGATAGTTGGTCTAGTGAAACTATCGACTACTTTCTCTTGCAACATTTCTAAGACTGCTCTAATAAAAATTCACTTTATGAATATTTTGAGACAAACTTGGTTTTTTATCTTGGCAATTGGGAATTATGGTGGAGGTCATTGGCGGTAACCAATAAACCAAAAACTACATTCTCCGATCTGTCAAAGGCATTTGAGCATGTCTTACATGAAAAGGTGGTGGAGAAGTTTTGGGTTCTGGTTGGAGCACAGTATTTTAAGTATATATAGCATCTGCAGTGGTGTTTTGTGTTTGACTGTGTGTCACATGATATTCCTTATTCTTTACCTCCTTATTAACGTTTTCTGGGTTGCATTTTTGGCGCCCAACAGTGTGGACTAATCGCCCTCAAAATCCGCCCAAATCTTAACTTTAAAAAACGACGTAGTAATTGAGAAATTATGTTAATGTATGACTTAATAAATGAGCGATATAAGATCTAAATTTGGAAATAAAAGACAAATTATTTTGTTTCTTATGTATATCTTTATCCAGGCACTCCTGGATAAAGAATTCTACTATCTTGACTTTTTGTGAATGGATTTTAGTCATTTTTTCAAGAAAGACTTTAGACTAGGGTGTCAAAATGTTTGTACTACTCCACAAATGTTATGTACTACTCCGGAGATGAACGAGGAGGAGATTAACGCGTTTTCTCGTTATTTATGGGGTTCGTAGAATAGAATCAGTTTCAATATACAGGAGGGTTCAGATTTTATATCTGTCCCTTATTAAGTCAAGAAACTCACACAGATTTTCAATTACAACGTCGTTTTTGAAGGTGATAAGTCCCCACTGTTGGGCGCCAAAGATGCACCCTAGCAAACGTTGGTAAATTGCCTAGTTTTTGGGTCTAGTAAGTAAAACTACAAGCCACAATAGAGCTACTCTAGTAGTAGCTCTCACAACAAACCTAAAATTACGATACTATAATCGGCTGCAAAAGTGAATTAAAGTTCCACCAAAAGGCTCAAAACGTAAAGTTTGGGCAAAAAAAAACGAAAGTAATAGAAAACCAGGTCAAAGTATTTGAATCGTTAAATAAATATATATTTAACGATAATAATATATGATGTGTTGTTTGGAAATAAAAGACAAATTATTTTGTTTCTTACAGGCACTCCTGGATTAGGAATTCTAATGTCTTGACTTTTTGTGAATGAATTTTAGTCATTTGTTCAAGAAAGACTTTAGACTAGTCTACTTTTTTTTAAAATTTTTAATATACAGGGTGTCAAAAGAACTTCGCTGGTCCATGTGTATCATTTTGAAAAACAGGGATTTTGCAGAAGAATCTTTTATTGGATAAAGATGTGGGGCGGGCGGGGGGTGTAAGGGTAGTGTTAATGAAAAACGTTTTTATTATATAAAATAATTGTCTTAAAAGAAATAATTTAATTCGCTAAATAATTTTCTCTCTCAGGTTATAGAATATTAACTATAATTTATATTATTCCTTATTTTTAATTATTTATACACAGCATGGAAAGCTTTGTATAGTTCTTTACAAAATTATTTTATTTTAATTTTTTATATTAGAAAAGAAGAATGTGGGTTTATCCAAGTTTGTTCAATAGAAAAACCGAAGAAGAATACCACACTTTGTATCGTCAATTAATAGATAAAAAGACGCATTTTTCAATAACGGCGAATGGATGCCTGAATATTTGAAATGATTCTTTGAAAAATAGAAGATAAAATTTCTGTGAAAAATACTACTTTTCGTGAAGCTATTTCTCCACGAGAAAAATGACTTGTACATTTAAATTAAGTTATTTTTATTATAAAAGTAACTAATATTATCAAACAAATATTAACGTAATACTGATAAATAAAGTACGTATAGGGTGACAATTTAAATATACAGGACGGTTCAGGTCCTGCAGCCGTCACTTATTTAGTCAAGAAACTGACACAGATTTTCAATTACAACGTCGTTTTTGAAGGTGATAAGTCCCCACTGTTGGACGCCAAAAATGCACCCTAGAAAACGTTAGTAAATTACCTAGTTTTACCACAATAGACCTAGGGTCGCAGTAAAGTGACACAAGGTACCCCATTCACGAGAAACCTAAGATTACGACAGTATAATAAGACGGGATGACTTAGACAAAAAAGGTTTATGGCTAGCTTGCTAATTAAAGTTAAAGTCTAAGTCGTTGCATGAGACTGGGCAAGACGTTATTCGCTCGATCTGCACTCCAAATCGGTCTAGTAGGGTTGTCAATAAAAGGTATTGTTAAAAAAAACTATAGCAGTATTTTATTTAGAGGGTGAAAATGAAAAGGTTGAACCCAAAGTGTTACGAGAGCTACAAAAGTTTTATATTGTCACAAGACTTTTAAATAGTTGCGAAAGTTTTAAATAAGAGATACACAACAAAAATAGTTCATGTGGTCCTTAAAAAAACCCTATACTTGGATTTCTAGAACATCTTTATGTGGTAAAGATTTGGAGGAGAAGGAAATTTTCAAGATCAAAGTTGACCAAGAAACCTCGGGTTATAAAAAAATACATCGGTCAACCTGAACTGGAAAAGCTTAAAGCGACGTGTGCATTATCGCTCACCGAGCGGAATAAAATAAATAAAAATATATTTACAAACCAATCTAACGGGGTCTCCCAATTCGTTAGATTTTCCTAATAATACTATGCCTACAAAACAAAGGTAAGGACACAAAGTCACGGTCTCATCAAATCCATATAATTTTTTAAAAGCTTAAAAGCTACACGTGTGATGCTCCGAAAGGAGATTTGATGAGACCGCGACTTTGTGTTCTTACCTTTGTTTTGTTTTCGTTTGGTCTCTTAGAGAAAAATGGATGATACGTTTCTATACTATGCCTAATTGAAACCAATTCTAACTATTAAAATATCGTGAAACAATCAATTAATTGGTAGCGTCGCCATCGCTAGCCTATGTATGTGAGGCTTGAAGATTTAGAACGTAAAGTCTGCAGCGTACAAAAACAATGCAAATGCACCTCAACTGAATCTCTCACATATCTTGCAAAACAATAAAAAGACATCAAATAATAAGATTTATTTTGAAAGTGGAGATATTTGGTGGTAAGGCAGTTAACCAATAGGATTCTCAAATGATTATGACACAGTTTTAGTTATGGGGCACTGCAGATGAATAAGGTTAAAAAGACTATGAAACATCCAAATAATGTAATATTCAGGGATACTTCGGAAGCTTTAATCAAAGTAAAAAAGGTGAACACAATCTAAAAGAAGCTTAAGATATCAAAGCCCAAGTCAGGTAAAACAATTGTTCAATTCGTCAAACTATAGGTGCCATTTATTACTAGTTATACTTTTGTGGTGAAAAGTTATTAAGTTTGTTACACTGATTTTAGACCGATAAAATAATCATGTTTAAAAGTGAATTAAGACGGTTCAGATTTTACATCTGTCACTTATTTAGTCAAGAAACTAACACAGATTTTCAATTATAACGTCGTTTTTGAAGGTGATAAGTCCCCACTGTTGGGCGCCAAAGATGCACCCTAGAAAACGTTTGTAAATGACTAGTTTTAAAACTACGAGCCAAAGGCTCAAAACGTAAAGGCAAAAAAAACGAAAGTAATAGAAAACCAGTTCAAAGTATTTGAATTGTTAAATGAATATATATTTAACGATAATAATATATGATGTGTTATTTGGAAATAAAAGACAAATTATTTTGTTTCTTACAGACACTCCTAGATTAAGAATTCTTAATATACAGGGTGTCAAAATGTTTCTATAGGCTTACTACATTAAAATTTATAGTATAAAACTAATATAATCAATACCATAAAACAACAACTTCTCTGGTCCATAGGTATCATTTTAAAAAACAGGGATTTTGCAGAAGAATTTCTTACTGAATAAAGATGTGGGGTGGGTGGGGGGTGTAAGGGTAGTGTTAAAGAAAAACGGTTTTATTATATAAATAATTGTCTTAAAAAAAATTCTCAGGTTATAAAAACTTAATTATAATTAATATTATTCTTTATTTAAGTATAGTTTTTATCAAATCATTTTTTTTTAATTTCCTTAGTAAATTATAAAGTGTTTCCTCTAAGGTAATTATTTTCTGCAAAAACCTCGTTTTTTTATAAGCCTACCCTTACCCCCCCACCCACCCCACACTACATACCAGTAAGAAATTCTTATTAAAAATCATTGTTTTCCCAAAAAATATGCATAAATAACAGCTGGTTTCATCTTCTGGTTTCATCACACAAAAATTCGTAATTTTTCTGAAACCAGCAAAATCTTAAAATGGAGCAATTGTTTAAGTGTTTATTTAACTCGCCTTCAAATGGTAAGAGAAATTAACTTATTAGTTCTAAACTAGTAACCTATGTAAGATGTGAAAATTCAGAAGATTTCATTACATCAAAAACTTTAAGATGTCCATGCATCCCAAGCATTAAAATAATTAAATATATTCATATTGAATCACTACCACTGATTTTCCTTGCTTTAAAGAAAACCGTAATTGCATGTAATAAAATAAAGATGCAACCTTAACTTTAAAAGAAGAATTAAGAGTTAAACAGAAAGTGAACTATTATCACTTTTGATGTCATGACAAAAACTCTTATTAACAATGAATGAAATTCTACAACTCAGCAGCCAGAGGTAACACGGCAGAGGATTAAGGCAAATTAAAATGTCATATCAAACTACACTTATATGTGTCGGCTATTTTATATCAAATAGGAAGGTAAGGGTAGTGTTAATGAAAAACGTTTATATTATATAAAATAATTGTGTTAAAAGAAATAATTTACTCTCTCAGGTTATAGAATCTTAATTATAATTTGTGTAATTTTTTATTTTTAATTTCTTATACACAACATGGAAAGCTTTGTATAGTTTTTATCAATTAATTTTTTTTTTATTTTCCTAGCAAATTACAAAGTCGTTCCTCTCTAAGGCAATTATTTTCTGCAAAAAACTCGTTTTTCAATAACCGTACCCTTACCCCCCCACCCACCCCACATCTTTATCCAGTAAGAAATTCTTCTGCAAAATCCCTGTTTTTCGAAATGATAGGCATGAATAAAAGCTGGTTTCATCATTAATATCCAATCTAGGTAACATAGTTTGCTTATTTAGATTTGATATAATTATATATAATGTATATTAATAAATAATTAATACAAAACTAGTGCTATTAAGTGAATTAAAGTTCCACCAAATGCTTAAAACGTAAAGGCAAAAGAGCACGAAAATTTTTTGAAAACCAGTTCAAAGTATTTGAATATGATACTTTTAATTTAGTTATTCCAAAAAAATTTTTTTTTCTAACTACATCTTACAACATTTTTCTCCAATTTACCCGGGCTACAACGGCGCCCAATACAATGTCAACGACACAGGGACCATCCGTCTCTCTCTAACGCACGGCGAACGGCAGTGCCCCCGCCTCTTTAACAGAACATTATTAGTCCGGTCAAAAAAATTTTTTTTGTTATAATACTAATGTTAAAATTTCCTCGAGTTTGATAAATTTTAAAAATTACCTCGACTCTCGTCAATTTTTTTTTTGTTTATGCTCCTTTGATCTTAAAATGACAATACAATATGAGTTTCGGCTAATTTAATTATGTCAATTGAATATGATACTGTCATATGTCAAAAATGTCGAATTGGAATTAACCGTTAGTTAATAAAAGTATGTTATGGAAGTATATGCGTATATTATTTAATTAATAATTATATAATCATGTTTTACTCCCCTATATACTTATATCAGGAGTAAAACATGGAGCAGCCCTAAAGAACCGTATGGAACGCAGGAAGTTTAGCTCCATATTATAATTCTGATGTGAGGTCTGATGGTGTCCGATGCAAGGGAAAAAAAGAGAGGGCAATGTTCACTGAGGACAGATGTTGTGTACTACTCCGGGAGATGAACGAGGGCGAGATTAACGCGTTTTCTCGTTATCGATGGGGTTCGTAGAACGGAAACAGTTTCAATATACAGGACGGTTCAGGTCTTGCATCTGTCACTTATTTAGTCAAGAAACTGACACAGATTTTCAATTACAGCGTCGTTTTTAATAACGAGGAAACGCGTTAATTTCCCCCTCGTTTTCACGTCACAATTACAATATCGAGCTAAAATACCTGTGGTCTATACGGTTCTTTAGGGCTATGCTTGTGAAGATTATACAATAATTATTATTTAAATTCGATCTACAAACACTATAAAATTAGAATAGTTACTTGCAAAGTTCAAAAATCTATTACATATGTATATTGCAAAGCAAATAACAGAAAAATAAAATATACTAGGTAACCATATTTCTATACACAAACAAAAACATTGAATAAAAATTAAACTTTAAATAGTCTATGTCAGTGACCTGTTTTAGAACCTGGACCACAGGATATCCTATTACAAATATACCTGGATGCACATTAAAAATTTCAGTAACTAAAATTCTAAGTCTAATCTTTGGTATTTTTTTTACAAACTTTATTAAATCATAATTTTTATATTTCAAATTATTCAATATATTATAAACAAATAGTACAGATTTGATTTTCCTACTCACACTTAGTATTGTAAAGTTGACAGACTCGAGCATAAATCTATAGGACGCCAGGTCCTAAAAATTGTCCCCGTAAAATCAAAAATCGACGGATTCGAGCATTTTTTGAAAACAAGGGCCTGAAACCTTGCTGCACTGGCTATATAATTATTATTTAAATAATAAACGTATGTACTTCCATAACATACTTGTATTAACTAATGGGTAAAAGAAATTGAAGAGAATGGGGGTAATTTTTTTTAATTATCAAAAGCGAAAAAATTTTAGTATTATTATTATTACAAGAAAATTTTTTTAGACCGGACTAATAATGTTCTGTTAAAGAGGCGGGGGCACTGCCGTTCGCCGTGCGTTAGAGAGAGACGGATGGTTCCTGTGACGTTCACATTGTATTGGGCGCCGTTGTAGTCCGGGTAAATTGGAGAAAAATGTTGTAACATGTATTTAGAAAAAAAATTTTTTAATTACTAAATTAAAAGTATCATATTTAAATAGTTTGAACTGGTTTAAAAACTTTCTTTTTTTTTGCCTTTACGTTTTGAGCCTTTGGTGGAACTTTAATTCACTTAATAGCACTAGTTTTGTATTAATTATTTATTAATATATATTATATATAATTATATCAAATTTAAATAAACAAACTGTGTTACCTAGATTATGTATTAATAATGAAACCAGCTGTTATTCATGTCTATCATTTTGAAAAACAGGGATTTTGCAGAAGAAATTCTTACTGGATAAAGATGTGGGGTGGGTGGGGGGGTAAGGGTACGGTTAATGAAAAACGAGTTTTTTGCAGAAAATAATTGCCTTAGAGGAAAAACTTTATAATTTACTAAGGAAATTAAAAAAAATTGATTTGATAAAAATTATACAATGCTGTGTATAAGTGATTAAAAATAAAGAATAATAATAATTATAGTTAAGTTTTTATAACCTGAGAATTTTTTTTAAGACAATAATTTATATAATAAAACCGTTTTTCTTTAACACTACCCTTACACCCCCCACCCACCCCACATCCTTATCCGATAAGAAATTCTTCTGCAAAATCCCTGTTTTTCAAAATGATACCTATGGACCGGAGAAGTTGTTGTTTTATGGTATTGACTATACTTGTTTCATACTATAAATTTTAATGTAGTAAGCCTATAGAAACATTTTGACACTCTGTATATTAAGAATTCTTAATCCAGGAGTGCCAGTAAGAAACAAAATAATTTGTCTTTTATTTCCAAACCACACATCATATGTTATTGTCGTTAAATATATATTTATACAAATACTTTAAACTGGTTTTCTATTACTTTCGCTTTTTTTGGCCCAAACCTTACGTTTTGAGCCTTTTGGTGAAACTTTAATTCACTTTTGCAGCCGATCATAGTATCATAATTTTAGGTTTGTTGTGAGACTAGTAGTACCTCTATTGTGGCTTGTAGTTTTACTTACTAGACAATTTACCAACGTTTGCTAGGGTGCATCTTTGGCGCCCAACAGTGGGGACTTATCACCTTCAAAAACGACGTTGTAATTGAAAATCTGTGTCAGTTTCTTGACTAAATAAGTGACAGATGTAAGACCTGAACCGTCCTGTATATTGAAACTGTTTCCATTCTACGAACCCCATAAATAACGAGAAAACGCGTTAATCTCCCCCTCGTTCATCTCCCGGAGTAGTACACAACATCTGTCCTCGGTTCTCATTGCCCTCTTTTTTTTCAGAACTTAGAGCTTTTTTATTAACTGAATAAAGATGTTCTCTCTCAATTTGAGCAACATCATTGAATACATCTTGAGACATACTTCGGGATTGGGTTACAATAGTCCTATTGTATTTGTATTTTGCATTTCAATTTTATATTGTGACCATGATACATATACAGTCCCATCTAAGACGCACAACATTATTAGGGTTGTTAAAATTGGAACGAAAAAAGTGTTTGCAGTAAATTCAATTATTAGTGACACGTTTACTGTAAGGATGAATTCGACAAAAATTTTAAAAATCTAGCGATTCTGCGACTATCTGGGCAATTACTATTAAACAAACTGGTGCATAAAGGATATTTGCACAAATGTCTTTACCTAGATGAAGACAAGAGAATGGAAATTCCCAACATTTTGATCCGTGGCGGATGAAGATTTAAGAATTAGAATTAAATTGTCGAAATTGAGAACTGTGACATATGTAGATATTTTCAAAATACAATTGAATCTCTAATTATACTTTGGAAAATGATAATATATCGAAAATACACCTCAACATTATTAGAAAACACTATGGTGCGTCGTAATTAAAAAATGTGCCTGTCCTCAGCTCTGTGCAGTTGCACGATGATTGGATGTTTGCACGCTTGTAAAATAATTTATCAACCCGTGATACCGGAAAATCACAAAAAGCTATAAAATTAGAAAAAAAAACATGAGGCTTGGCTTATGTTCCAATTTTCACCCAGAGGGACTATAAAAAAGTAATGAGATACAACAGTCATTATTGTTATATTTGATGTACGTCAAAAATTAGCCAATCAGAATCAATTGACCGCCCCGCCATATTCAACCTTCATACCCATGATTTTTAGGTAAACACGTTTAACATACAGATCAGTCTTCTTACCTCTCCTTGGTTAATTCGAAACCGACATCTGTGACATATGACATTAACGTAATTAAATTTCCCTAAACTCTTAACCTGCTAACTGAAACTCTAAGGTCATGGCTACATTGTTAGCCAAGAGCGATATCTCCTGAACTACTCCAAACAGAAACAGAAACCGTGTAATTTTGATTCACTTTTGAACCCGATTATGAGACTTTATTTAGATCTAAAAAGTAAATAGTTTACCGACGTTTTCAGGGTTGCATCTTTGGCGCCCAACAAATAGTTCGGACATTATTTCACAAAACTGTAAACGGTGGTCGTTATCATCTTCATTTAATTCTTGAAGAAGTTGAATTTTATATGGGTGTCATTTATAATGTTTTAGATTTCTCTGTACAATAGTCACCGAGAACACCGACTTTTACTGCCTCATTTCTCATTGGATTTTCAATATTCCGCTTTTTATTTGCCACCCAACCAGTTTCCCGAAATATTGCCACTAACTCTAGGATGTGACCATGATGTACGTGTTTATCTGCATGTCTCTCATTAAACAAAGTTGCCTTTAGTCTTGCACAATAATTGTTTATAAAGTATAATTCAATCATTTCTTTTCTCTCCGCAATAGAATAAACCATTTTTATCGAATCGAAAGAAAAGCACAGAAATAACTAATTCACATCAACTTGTTTACTTGATAGGTTTAAAAACATTTTTTTACTCACACACCTAAAATATCCAGTAAAATGTTTCGAAATCTATTACTTGGCTATGCGTAGCTCAAATTTAAAAAACAAAGGCTATTGTAAAAAAAATTGTGTCTTCAAAAGAATGGGGGTAATTTTTTAAAATTATCAAAAGCCAAAAAATTCTTTTTGACCGGACTAATAATGTTCTGTTAAAGAGGCGGGGTCACTGCCGTTCGCCGTACGTTAGAGAGAGACGGATGGTCCCTGTGACGTTGACATTGTATTGGGCGCCGTTGTAGCCCGGGTAAATTGGAGAAAAATGTTGTAAGATATATTTAGAATTTTTTTTTTTTAATTACTTAATTAAAAGTATCAGTTTCAAATACTTTGAACTAGTTTTGAAAAAATTTGTGTTTTTTGTGCCTTTGGTGGAACTTTAATTCACTTAATAGCACTAGTTTTGGACTTATTATTTATTCATATACATCATATCATTTTTAAATAAGCAAACTATGTTACCTAGATTGGATATTAATGATGAAACCAGCTGTTATTCATGTCTATCATTTTGAAAAACAGGGATTTTGCAGGAGAAATTCTTACTGGATAAAGATGTGGGGTGGGTGGGGGGGGTAAGGGTACGGTTAATGAAAAACGAGTTTTTTGCAGAAAATAATTGCCTTAGAGAGGAACGACTTTTTAATTTGCTAGGAAAATAAAAAAAAAATTATTTGATAAAAACTATACAAAGCTTTCCATGTTGTGTATAAGAAATTAAAAATAAAGAATTATACAAATTATAATTAATATTCTATAACCTGAGAGAGTAAATTATTTCTTTTAAGACAATTATTTTATATAATAAAAACGTTTTTCATTAACACTACCCTTACCTTCCTATTTGATATAAAATAGCCGATACATATAAGTGTGGTTTGATATGACATTTTAATTTGCCTTAATCCTCTGCCGCATTACCTTTGGCTGCTGAGTTGTAAAATTTTATTCATTGTTAAGAGTTGATTTTGACATCAAAAGTGATAATAGTTCACTTTCTGTGTAACTCTTAATTCTTCTTTTAAAGTTAAGGTTGCATCTTTATTTTATTACATGCAATTACGGTTTTCTTTAAAGCAAGGAAAATCAGTGGTAGTAATTCAATATGAATATATTTAATTATTTTATGCTTGGGATGCATGGACATCTTAAAGTTTTTGATGTAATGAAATCTTCTGAATTTTCATATCTTACATAGGTTACTAGTTTAGAACTAATAATTAATATCTCTTACTATTTGAAGGCGAGTTAAATAAAAACTTAAACAATTGCTCCATTTTGAGATTTTGCTGGTATCAGAAAAATAACGAATTTTTGTGTGATGAAACCAGACATGAAACCAGAAGACGAAACCAGCTGTTATTTATGCATATTTTTTTGGAAAACAATGATTTTTAATAAGAATTTCTTACCGGTATGTAGTGTGGGGTGGGTGGGGGGGTAAGGGTAGGGTTAATAAAAAACGAGGTTTTTGCAGAAAATAATAACCTTAAAGGAAACACTTTATAATTTACTAAGGAAATTAAAAAAAAATTGATTTGATAAAAACTATACTTAAATAAAGAATAATATTAATTATAATTAAGTTTTTATACCCTGAGAATTTTTTTAAGACAATTATTTTATATAATAAAACCGTTTTTCATTAACACTACCCTTACACCCCCCACCCACCCCACATCTTTATCCAGTAAGAATTTCTTCTGCAAAATCCCTGTTTTTCAAAATGATACCTATGGACCGAAAAAGTTGTTGTTTTATGGTATTGATTATATTTGTTTCATACTATAAATTTTAATGTAATAAGCCTATAGAAACATTTTGACACCCTGTATATTAAGAATTATTAATCCAGGAGTGCCTGTAAGAAACAAAATAATTTGTCTTTTATTTCCAAACAACACATCATATATTATTGTCGTTAAATATATATTTATACAAATACTTTGAACTGGTTTTCTATTACTTTCGCTTTTTTTGGCCGCCCAAACTTTACGTTTTGAGCCTTTTGGTGAGACTTTAATTCACTTTTGCAGCCGATCATAGTATCAAAATTTTAGGTATGTTGCGAGACTAGTAGTACCTCTATTGTGGCTTGTAGTTTTACTTACTAGACAATTTACCAACGTTTGCTAGGGTACATCTTTGGCCCCCAACAGTGGGGACTTATCACCTTCAAAAACGACATTGTAATTGAAAATCTGTATGAGTTTCTTGACTAAATAAGTGACAGATGCAAAACCTGAACCGTCCTGTATATCGAAACTGTTTCCATTCTACGAACCCCATAAATAACGAGAAAACGCGTTAATCTCCCCCTCGTTCATCTCCCGGAGTAGTACACAACATCTGTCCTCAGTTCTCGTTGCCCTCTCTCTTTCTCTCCCTCTCTTTTCCTCTTGCACCATCGGACCTCACATCAGCCGAACGTTTCGTTAATACCGAGAACTCGCCGCGTCCGTTCCTTAAGTATGAAGAAATGCGCTCGCGTCCGTTCATTTCGAAGCGAACGCGCACCCGTGAAGGTTCATCAGACCCTCTCGTTGTTCCTTTCTATGTAGTGTCCCCTCCCCCTGCGTTTCTACGTAGAGTCAGTCGGTAGAGTGTGTATTTTCAGTTCAGTTCAGTTCGATACAATCGGCTCCGTCCCAGTTTGCGTTTGTAATGTGACCGACACACACACGATTTCATTCATTTCGGGACAACACGACTCGCCAAACAAAAAACTGAATTTAATAATGATTTTTAAGCTCGTGACGCTGTTGGTAATTGTGCGTGCGACCGAACATCTCACACTGCCTTATTTTCGGGAGAAATCCGTGTTGGAAGAGCTCGACCTACGACAGAATCTGTAATTTTGTGAACGGAAGTGTGTTCGGTGTGTGTGTGTGTGTGGTGAAAGTTCCTGCTGACCGCTGGTTTTTCTTTTATACTGTGATACAAAGTCTTATTTCCGAGTTCTCCTGTGATATTAGTGTTTATTTAGTCGCTCTTTCGTTGCTACCAAGCTGGATATATTAAGGAAGGTGAGTGGAAAGTGAATTAGTCTAGTTAGGATTTGGGTGGGTTTTCTAGGGCGATCGGTCCATACTGTTGGGCGCCAAAAATGCACCTAATCATTATAATCGAAATTTGCTTATTAAAAGATTTTACTATTGTTATGTTTCTATCCCCTATCACTTTTTTTTGTCGCGTGCTCAATCTGCTTGAAAAGTCGTTTTTCTTAAGTAAAATAAAGCACATCTTTCACATTGATAAAAAATAATTAAATTACAAAAATAAAATGTTTTAAATTCGACCCTCAACATGGGGAACTCGGAATCTATAAGATATATGAAGATCATTAAATTGGGGCAAAGTTAAGAATGTTTGAGCTGAACAATATACCGTTTAAAAAATTTAAAAATTGCCAATGGTTCCGAAGATATTCGAAGTTTTGAAAAATCAATTTTTATTTTTTACGTTTTTATTTGTACTGTTGCATTTTTCGTGCTTTATAATCGGGTTTTTATATTTTTAATACGAACTTTCATCAACATTGTTTTTTCGTAAGAATTTTCTAGGGCGATTGGTCCACACTGTTGGGCGCCAAAAGTGCGCCCAAGAATTATAGTCGAAATTTGCTCAGCTTCATGAAGTTTTTAGGTTTAATTAAGAGAATAAAAAAATTACTATTGTTATTTTGAAAAATCAATTTTAATCTTATGAGACCTTATTTTTAAGCCGAATTTAAACTAATTTGTGCTCCTGCATTGCCACCGTTTTCGTGCTTTATGATGGGGTTTTTAGATATTTAATACGAACTTCTTAAATATTAGATAATAAATTTGGCGTCTATAAAGACGTTAAAAACAAGAATTTTTTTGACAAAAACAAAATGTGTCTTCTCAGTTTATCACAGCCTTTAAACTTTCATAAAATACAATATGTATACGTTTTTAGTACTGTAGTACAAAGTGATGAGATTTTACTAATAGCACTGTTTTTGTATTAATTATTATATGATTATATCAAATTTAAATAAACAAACTATGTTACCTAGATTGGATATTAATGATGAAACCAGCTGTTATTCATATGTATCATTTTGAAAAACAGGGGTTTTGCAGAAAAATTTTTTACTGGATAAGAATGTGGGGTGGGTGGGGGGCTAAGGGTAGGGTTAATGAAAAACGAGTTTTTAGCACAAAATAATTGCCTTAGAGGAAAAATTTTGCAGTATACTAAGGAAATTCAAAAAAATTGATTTGATATGAACTATATACAAAGCTTTCCATGCTGTGATTAAAAATAAAGAATAATATAAATTATAGTTAATTTTCTAGAACTTGAGAGAGTAAATTATTTAGCAAATTAAATTATTTCTTTTAACGCAATAATTTTATATAATAAGAACGTTTTTCATTATCACTATCCTTACACCCCCCACCCGCCCAACATCTTTATCCAGTAAGAAATTCTTTTGAAAAGTCACCGTTTTTTCCTCTATAAAATCCCATTTGATAGCACTGTTTTTGTATTAATTATTTGATAGTATACATATATAATTATATCAAATTTAAATAAAAAAACTGAGTCAGATTAGACATTAATGACAAAAACAACTGTTATTCATGTGTATTATCTTGGAAAACAATGATTTCTGAAAAGAATTTCTTACTGGTAAGTAGTGCGGGGTGGGTGGGGGGGCAATGGTAGGATTAATAACAAATTTTGTTTTTTGCAGAAAATAATTACCTTAGCGAGAAAACTGTGTAATATACTAAGGAAATTCAAAAAAATTTATTTGATAAAAACGATACAAAGCTTTCCATGCTGTATATAAGTGATTAAAAATAAAGAATAATATTAATTATAGTTAATATTCTATAAGCTGAGAGAGTAAATTATTTCTTTTATAATAATAATAATAATAATAATATCCTTTATTTACCAACAAAATCGTATACAAGACAACAAAGCAACGTCATACAAAGGAGGATCTAGCTCCCATAGGGTACATTAATTTTTTTTATCTAGAATTCATAGAGGCAATAGTATTATATAAACAAAATAACAAAATTTAAAATAAATATTCTAAATATCTAACATAAGTTATAATTATTATCTGAAAGTAAAAAACATTTAATCTGTAACCAGTGGTAAACAACTTTTTTAAATTGGACTTTAGATTCAATGCTTCTATTATCAGCAGGTAGCATTCTATAAGCCCTGGTGGCCATATAATGAGAGCCCCTTTCATAGTAAATATTTTATATAAGTGAAATATTTTATATAATAAAAACGTTTTTCTTTAACACTACCCTTACACCCCCCACCCGCCCCACATCTTTATCCAGTAAAAAATTCTTCTGCAAAATCCCTGTTTTTCAAAATGACACACATGGACCAGAGAAGTTCTTGTTTTATGGTATTTATTATATTTGTTTCATACTATAACTTTTAATGTAATTTTGATCGAACGTTTTGAATTTTTTAATCGGTTTATAACCTCCTTAAAAATAAGCCTATAATGATATTCTGAAATGTTTGTGTGGTGTAAGTTCCTGTTGCCCGCTGTTTTTTGTTTATACTGTGATACAAAGTCTTATTTCCGAGTTCTCCTGTGATATTAGTGTTTATTTAGTCGCTCTTTCGTTGCTACCAAGCTGGATATATTAAGGAAGGTGAGTGGAAAGTGAGTTAGTCTAGTTAGGATTTGGGTGGGTTTTCTAGGGCGATTGGTCCATACTGTTGGGCGCCAAAAATGCACCTAATCATTATAATCGAAATTTGCTTATTAAAAGAGTTTACTATTGTTATGTTTCTATCTCCTATCACTTTTTTTTGTCGCGTGCTCAATCTGCTTGAAAAGTCGTTTTTCTTAAGTAAAATAAAGCACATCTTTCACATTGATAAAAAATAATTAAATTACAAAAATAAAATGTTTTAAATTCGACCCTCAACATGGGGAACTCGGAATCTATAAGATATATGAAGATCATTAAATTGGGGCAAAGTTAAGAATGTTTGCGCTGAACAATATACCGTTTAAAAAATGTAAAAATTGCCAATGGTTCTGAAGATATTCGAAATTTTGAAAAATCAATTTTTATTTTTTACGTTTTTATTTGTACTATTGCATTTTTCGTGCTTTATGATGGGGTTTTTATATTTTTAATACGAACTTTCATCAACATTGTTTTTTCGTAAGAGTTTTCTAGGGCGATTGGTCCACACTGTTGGGCGCCAAAAGTGCGCCCAAGAATTATAGTCGAAATTTGCTCAGCTTCATGAAGTTTTTAGGTTTAATTAAGAGAATAAAAAAATTACTATTGTTATTTTGAAAAATCAATTTTAATCTTATGAGACCTTATTTTTAAGCCGAATTTAAACTAATTTGTGCTCCTGCATTGCCACCGTTTTCGTGCTTTATGATGGGGTTTTTAGATATTTAATACGAACTTCTTAAATATTAGATAATAAATTTGGCGTCTATAAAAACAAGAATTCTTTTGACAAAAACAAAATGTGTCTTCTCAGTTTATCACAGCCTTTAAACTTTCATAAAATACAATATATGTATACGTTTTTAGTACTGTAGTACAAAGTGATGAGATTTTACTAATAGCACTGTTTTTGTATTAATTATTATATGATTATATCAAATTTAAATAAGCAAACTATGTTACCTTGATTGGATATTAATGATGAAACCAGCTGTTATTCATGTGTATCATTTTGAAAAACAGGGATTTTGCAGAAGAATTTCTTACTGGATAAGAATGTGGGGTGGGTGGGGGGCTAAGGGTAGGGTTAATGAAAAACGAGTTTTTAGCACAAAATAATTGCCTTAGAGGAAAAATTTTGCAGTATACTAAGAAAATTCAAAAAAATTGATTTGATATGAACTATACAAAGCTTTCCATGCTATGGTTAAAAATAAAGAATAATATAAATTATAGTCGTATTTTCTATAACCTGAGAGAGTAAATTATTTAGCAAATTAAATTGTTTCTTTTAACGCAATTATTTTATATAATAAAAACGTTTTTCATTATCACTATCCTTACACCCCCCACCCGCCCAACATCTTTATCCAGTAAGAAATTCTTTTGAAAAGTCACCGTTTTTCGTCTATAAAATCCCATTTGATAGCACTGTTTTTGTATTAATTATTTGATAGTATACATATATATAATTATATCAAATTTAAATAAAAAAACTGAGTCAGATTAGACATTAATGACAAAAACAACTGTTATTCATGTGTATTATCTTGGAAAACAATGATTTCTGAAAAGAATTTCTTACTGGTAAGTTATGTGGGGTGGGTGGGGGGGTAAGGGTAGGCTTAATAAAAAATGAGTTTTTTTGCAGAAAATAATTGCCTTAGAAGAAACACTTTATAATTTACTAAGGAAAATCAAAAAAATTGATTTGATAAAAACTATACAAAGATTTCCATGCTGTGTATAAGTGATTAAAAATAAAGAATAATATAAATTATAGTTTATTTTCTATAACCTGAGAGAGTAAATTATTTAACGAATTAAATTATTTCTTTTAACGCAATTATTTTATATAATAAAAACGTTTTTCATTAACACTACCCTTACACCCCCCACCCACCCCACATCTTTATCCAGTAAGAAATTCTTCTGCTAAATCCCTGTTTTTCAAATTGATAAACATGGACCAGAGAAGTTGTTGTTTTATGGTATTGATTATATTTGTTTCATACTATAACTTTTAATGTAATAAGCCTATAAAAATAATTTGACACCATGTAGGTATATTAAAAATAAAAAAAAACTAGACTAGTCTAAAGTCCTTCTTGAGGAAATTACTAAAATCCATTCACAAAAAGTCAAGTTAATAGAATTCTTAGTCCAGGAGTCCCTGTAAAAAACAAAAATTTTGTCTTTTATTTCCAAACAACATACATATTATACAGTGCTTTCATTTCAAAATGATCCACCCTTAATAACTTCTCTTAAAAAAAAAAAAAAAATACGTCAAATTAGATATACAGGGGGACGTTTAATTATGCCTTTACTGAAGTTCTATCAATCACCTCCTCACCTCCAGCTAACCTCACTTTAATATGTCAAATGGGAACCCCCATCGTGTGATACATCATAATAAGTAGCGTAAAATTCTCTATTCAACGGTACCAAAAAAAATGAAATCGGTAAATGTGTAAGCAAATGGTTAGCGAAAATGTCTAGAAATAATGAATATTTTATTTACGCCAAACTTTGGTATGTCAAATGGCTACCCCATGGTGTGATACATTATTTTAAAGGGCATTCATTATGCTATCAATGGTTGTAAAAAAAAATAAAATTGATTGACCAAGAAGCAATTAAAGTGTAAATCGGTAGGGTAGAAAAACAAATTTAATTAGTTTAACAAATTTATTTTATAAAATGTTCAAAATGCGCGCCGTTATTAGCAAGACAATAAAAAAGCCTATTTTCAAACTCCTTAGGAACATTGGCGAGGGTCTGCCCGCTAATTTCTCCGCATTCTTGAATTATTCTATTTTTTAAATTCTCAATACTCTCAGGTGGGGTTTTATAAACTTTGCTTTTTAAGTAGCCCCAAAGAAAAAAGTCTAGTGGGGTTAGGTCCGGAGACCGCGCAGGCCATTCGATTGCACCACGTCTGCCAATCCACTTTTCTCGAAAATTTTCATCAAGCCACTCTCGAACTACCAAAGTGTAGTGCGCGGGAGCTCCATCCTGCTGAAAATTTATATTATTTTCATTCAATAATATAGCACCATGTTGATCTACTTGATTTTCCATAGATTGGATGATGGAAGGGTATATTGCATTTTCTAAAAGGATTAAATAGATTTCGCCAGTCAAATTTTCTTCCAAAAAAATGGCCCGATTATTTCATTCCCATAAATTCCTGCCCAAACATAAATTTTTTGGGGATATTGGGTATGGCCTTCCCGAAAAACATGCGGATTTTCATTATCCCAGTATCTACAGTTATGTCTGTTCACCAGGCCATTTAAAAAAAAGGTCGATTCGTCACTGAAGCAAATGTTCTTCAATAAATGGGGATCGTCGTCAATTTGCTGGCACATCACTTCACAAAATTGAATTCTCCTATCAAAATCATCTTCTCCGAGTTCATGAAGAATATGAATTTTATAAGGAAAGAACTTTTTTTTTTAAACTTTATGTACGGAACCAGTGGAAATATTTGTTAGTTTTGCGGCCTTTGGTATAGACAAAGTTGGATCCATAGCAAATTGTCCTAGTACTTCAACTTGGCATGCTTCATCGACAACTCTATTTTCATATTTTTTCTTATTGCAAATCGATCCCGTCTCTTTAAATTATGGCTGACGTTTTTATCTTGATATCTTTCATTAAATGCTCTCGCGGTTCTGCGAGCACACCGATCTTGAGCTCCATAAATGAAAATTATTTCTATTCTTTCGGCTAGCGTATACACCATTTTATAAACTCACTGTTTTAACTAAAATTGAAAAATTGCACGCGTCAAACTGACAGTTTTAACAATCATAAATCGCCTGCTTTTTAAACGCCTTAAAAATGTAAGGTATTGCAGTGTTTTTTTGTACCTATTAGGTAGGTTTCGCAAAAAATATAAGTGAAATAAATACACATACAAAGTTATAAGACTGCAAAGATTTTTGCAAAAAATTTGAAGACACAAGATTTTTTCTCGCAAATAACGGTACACATTCTTTACTTAAAAAAACAAATAATTTGCTTGAACTAAATGTACTGTTTGTTACCACACATTTTAACTTCTAAATTGCTTGTAAGAAAGTTATTAAGGGTGGATCGTTTTGAAATGAAAGCACTGTATAATAAGAACGTTTTTCATTAACACTACCCTTACACCCCCCACCCGCCCCACATCTTTATCCAATAAGAAATTCTTTTGAAAAATCACCGTTTTTCGTCTATTAAATCCCATTTGATAGTACTGGTTTTATATTAATTATTTATTAATATACATATATATAATTATATCAAATTTAAATAAAAAAAACTGAGTTAGATTAGACATTAATGACAAAATCAACTGTTCTTCATGTGTATTATCTTGGAAAACAATGATTTTTGAAAAGAATTTCTTACTGGTAAGTAGTGCGGTGTGGGTGGGGGGGCAAGGGTAGGATTAATAAAAAATGTTGTTTTTGCAGAAAATAATTACCTTAGCGAAAAACCATTATATTTTACTAAGGAAATTCAAAAAAATTAATTTGATAAAAACTATACAAAGCTTTCCATGCTGTGTATAAGTGATTAAAAATAAACAATAATATAAATTATAATTAATATTCTGTAACCTGAGAGAGTAAATTATTTAACGAATTAAATTATTTCTTTTAACGCAATAATTTTATAAAATAAGAACGTTTTTCATTATCACTATCCTTACACCCCCCACCCGCCCCACATCTTTACCCAGTAAGAAATTCTTCTGCAAAATCCCTGTTTTTCAAAATATACGTATATCATATACTATTTTGTTTACAAAAGGGAAAAAATATTGGCATTTAAAAAAATTGACACGGGATTTACATATCTATATAATATTACATATCATATTATAGTTTTAAAACTCGATTAGTACACCTCAAATATTTTATTAAATTCTTTTAAAAAATCACTGTTTCTCGTCCATATTATCCAATCTACTAACGCAGTTTTCATACTAAATATTTATATATAAAATTATATCAAATTTAAATAAACAGTGTTATTAAATTAATTATTGAATATATATTTTCTGCAAAATCATTGTTTTTCATCAACAAAACCCTTACCCCCCCCACCCACCCCATTTATTTTCCCAGTAAGAAATTCTTTTGAAAAATCACCCTTTTTCGTCTATAAAATACCATGTAATAGCACTGTTTTTGAATTAATTATTTATTATATACATATATAAAATTATATCAAATTTAAATAAAAAAACTGAGTTAGATTAGATACTAATGACAAAAACAGCTGTTATTCATGCATATTATTTAGGAAAACAATGATTTTTGAAAAGAATTTCTTACTGGTAAGTAGTGTGGGGTGGGTGGGGGGGTAAGGGTTGTGTTGATAAAAAAACAATGTTTTTGCAGTAAATATATATTCAATAACACTTTTTATATAAATTTATTATTTAGTATAACGACAGCGTTATTGCATTGAATAATATGGACAAAAAAAAGTGATTTTTCAGAAGAATTGCATAAAATATTTGAGCTGTAATAATCAAGTTTAAAAACTAGATATGTAAATCCCGTGTCAATTTTTTTAAATTCCGAAATTTTCTCCCCTTTGTAAACATAATCGTATATGATACACGTATATTCTTCAGTTTAATACACATATCTTGACCATATACGGTTGATAAATTTATCAACAATTTACTAAAAAATAGTCGAATAAATATATATTCAACGATAATAATATATGATGTGTTGCTTGGACATTATTAAATTGTATTACAAAAAATCCTTTATTAAAAATCTGATATTGTGAGAAAAGGAATAAGGAAATCCATATAATAGCGATCAATTATAGAGAATAGCGCCGAAAATAGGAAAAAAGACTTTTTGATATTTTTTTTTGGATGCTACTATTATTCTCACTCATATTTCAATCGCATTGAAAATTTCATTTTCTTATGTAGTGTTGGTCTTTTCAAAGGAGGAATACCATATTTCATATACTAATTACTGATGTATTTATGTTAATAAAATTTGCAAAAATTTTTTACACACGTCAATAAATGTACACATCAAGTAGATTACTAACCATAATTTACACTGTACATTATATAGCAATCGTCCATCATTTGTGGGACAGAGATGGTGAATAACACCAAAAAAGGAAAAAGGAATTTTTGGACTTTTGGGTTTCTACCGCATTTCACTCCTCACTTACGTTCTTTATTGCCCTGAAAAGGTATTTTTCTTACTTAGTAATGTTCTCTTTAGACAAAGAACACTATTTCATACGAATCGTGCATCATATTTGGTGTGATTGAGATAGAGAATAAAACTGAGAAATCGGTCAAAAAAACCCTTCTTGAATTTCTACCCTATCTCAGTCCTTATTCATGTCCTCAATTGACTTTGTTTAGACAAGGAACGCCGTCATAGAATAGCGATCGTCAATAATTTGTGGGACTGAAATGGAGAATAACATGACAATCTAGAAATAAGCATATTTTTTTTAAATATTTTATTTCTTAATTAAACCTTCTGAATATTTTTAAACTGTTAATTTATCCATTGAGGTACTTTAACCCCCCTGTATCTCTTCTCCAAACCGGTCAACGTTGTTCCCTAACGAACCATAGAAAATTGAAATTTTTTTCACCACGTCAGCCGTCACGCTATCATCTACGTACATCCTTGTCGCACCCCCAAAATTTCCCAGAAGAAAAAACCCCCGTAGACCCACAGAACCATAAATTAGTCGCCGCAGGTGTCAAATCGGTTCCGAGAAGGGCCCGGCCCGGCTCCTTTCATGGGGTGCATCTGTCAGTTTCGCGGAACCACCTTTTGCTCTGTTTCTTTGAAAAGAACATGAGCGATTTTTGTTGTTGCAACATTAGTTGCCTCTTTGTTTAATGAACTTTGTATTAAATGTGTAGCGAATCGTCACGCGAGATGACAGCTGTCAAAGTTCTAAGGTGATTTTTTGCGAAGCCACCTTTATCTATATCTTTTTCTTTGCTCCTGTGCGATTCTTATTGCGCAACTTTTGTTTCACGACCTTCATGTGTAGTGGGTTGCCACCAAGGTTCTCTCTATTATCACAATAATTATACTTAAATTAGTATAAATTTAATAGAAACTGACATAAATGATATATGGCACAAACAAATGAATAAAATTCAGTACAATTTAAGAATTTATACTGAAAGCGCCAGTAAGTTTTTGACGCCCAAGGCTGACAATTTTAATCAATAATTGTACATTGCCATAGTACAATTAGACCGATTCTGTTAACTCTCTGTTATCTAGGCATTGAAATTGTACCATATAAAATTTAATAAAACTAAAGATTTGTAATGATATTACCCTCAAACAGTTGTACAACTCCGCCAGAGTACATTTTCATAAAGTTGTACAAATTTCTCCCATATAAGTGTCAATTGTCCACACCGAGCATACAGCATCTTTACTTATTAAGATTTTATGACTTGTCAATGTCAACTGTCAAACTTGTCATAAAAAATAACAATTTTCTCAGAGACCTCAATTTACATTTTTTTTTGTCAAATTAATAAAAATGAATTAAAAAAAAACTGTTCATTTCATTGTACAAAATATAGTCCATTCCAGTACATCTCAACCCTCATTAAGCTGACAAATCATTAGGCAACCCACACTATGTCAAAAAAATGGATATACTATAAAAATGTACTAAAATGGTATTCTTTCGTAATATTTTGACTCTCAATGGCGAAAATTTTAAAGAATTGAATGTTGTAACCTTACTTTAATTACAGGTTAATTATTATCACATTTTATATAAAACAATTGTACAATTAAGTGCTTTGTACATTTCAAACTTCTCTGCCAACACTGTCAAATTGGTTGCTTAGGCAACCGACCATACAGCACCTCATTAGGATTGTCATAATCTGTCAATGTCAATTTTGCCATAAATAATAAGAATAATAAAATTAATCCCGTGACATTGTCATTTTATAAGCTTTTTTTTATTTAGTACATTTTAACCCTGTCAACTGTCACTACTATCAGATTAAGTGCCTGGGCAGCCAACAATTTTTTTTTTGAGTTATCTTAATAATGATAAATTTTTGTTATTTTTAAATAACCTAGTTTTTGCTTGTTTGTACAAATTGTTGCTATTTTAGTACATTTCAACCGTCATTAAACTGACATGTCCCTTCATAGTGTGGACTTTGCTTAGCAACCAACAGCACAGCACGTCCGACTACATGACGTCAAAGTGTTTAAATGTACTAAAATAGAAAAAAATTGTACCAGTAGATAAAAATTACGTTTTTCTTATTCATTATGAATAGCAATTTTTATTTACTCCTTTTGTAATATTTTGACCTTCAATGGTGAAAATCTTTAATTTTTTGTACATTGTCATAGTGAATTTCAACCCTCCCTGTTAACTGCCAACCCTTTAGTCTAGGCAACCCTGCTTAGAAATTGTACTAAACGCTCATAGAATTGCTTGCTTTTTATTTACTGATTTCTAAATCATAATTATTATCACATTCAGTGAACAATTTGTAATTGTACAATTATTTGTACATTGCCATAGAATGTACATTTAAACCCTCGCTGTCATAGGCAACTCTCTTATGGAAAAATGTATGTAATTTTTTATAAATTAAAAGAATTAAAGTTTTTTATTTACTCTCTCCATAATATTACTCTTGATGGAGAGAATTTAAATGATTTGTACAATTTTCTTATACATTGTTTTTCTATTGTCTAGGCAACCCTAAATGTATCTTCAAAATTGTACTATACACCCATGGACACTGTTGTATTATCACCTCTTAATGGAAAATTGTACAACAATGTGTACTTTGCCATAGTACATTTCATCCCTCTTTGTTACCATCAACAGATTGATTACTTAGGCAACTGATTCTGCATCATCTTATTATGATCTGTCAACGTCAACTGTCAAGCTTGTCATAAATATTTAATTTGCTTCCATTATACAGTTTCAATTTTATCTTAATGGTTAATTTAGTGCAAATAATTTAAAATATTAAAAAAAAAAATTCATCAAGTTGTACAATTTTTCTAACTTTTAGTACATTTTATTTTCAACTATCCACACCGTTAGATTGATTACTTATTACTTATTCGTCAAGTTTAGGACATGGAATTGTACATTTCAACCCTCAAAAAACAGGGTTGAAATGTCCTAAAATGGAAGATATTTTGTACTAATTTCTTATATTTACAATCAAATTATTGTTAATAGAAAATTGTATTTACTGCTTTCAATTGTGAGAATTGAATGGTGAACATTTTTAGGGGATTGTACAATTTTTTTTTGTACATTGCCACAGTACATTTTAACCGTTTCTGATGTCTAGGCAACCTTCAATATATGGCTTAAAAATTGTACTTGATTTTGATAATTGTTGATATTTTACTTTAATTTCAAGCTAAATATCTTCACATTTTATGGAAAAAAAATTGTACAGTTAATTTTAATAAATATGTACAATTTTTTTGCATTTTTGTACAACATTTAATTGATTGTCTCTATTATCATCATTGTCTTATTCTCATCATCAATCTGACACTGTTGACAGTTGACTGCTTAGGCAACCACCATACAGTATTTTTTGTTGTACAAATATTTTCGTTTTAGTACATTTCAACCCGAATTGTCAACACTGTCAATTCACTCGTGTGAATTTGTGATTGTACAATTTTTTTTGTACATTGTACAAGCTAAATATCATCACATTTTATGAAAAAAAAAAAATTGTACAATCAATTGTAAGTTGACAGTAATTTGAAGAATTCCCTTAAAAAAAAAACAGTTAGTTTTAATTAAGTTGTACAATTTTTTTGCATTTTTGTACAACATTTAATTGTTTGTCTCTATTGTGGATGTCTCTATTATCATCATCAATCTGACGCTGTTGACAGTTGACTGCTTAGGCAACCACCATACAGTTTTTTTTTGTTGTACAAATATTTTCATTTTAGTACATTTCAACCCGAATTGTCAACACTGTCAATTTACTCGTGTGAATTTGTGATTGTACAATTTTTTTGTACATTGTACAAGCTAAATATCATCACATTTTATGAAAAAAAAAAATTGTACAATCAATTGTAAGTTGACAGTAATTTGAAGAATTCCCTTTAAAAAAAAAAACAGTTAGTTTTAATTAAGTTGTACAATTTTTTTGCATTTTTGTACAACATTTAATTGTTTGTCTCTATTGTGGATGTCTCTATTATCATCATCAATCTGACGCTGTTGACAGTTGACTGCTTAGGCAACCACCATACAGTTTTTTTTTGTTGTACAAATATTTTCATTTTAGTACATTTCAACCCGAATTGTCAACACTGTCAATTTACTCGTGTGAATTTGTGATTGTACAATTTTTTTGTACATTGTACAAGCTAAATATCATCACATTTTATGAAAAAAAAAAATTGTACAATCAATTGTAAGTTGACAGTAATTTGAAGAATTCCCTTTAAAAAAAAAAAACAGTTAGTTTTAATTAAGTTGTACAATTTTTTTGCATTTTTGTACAACATTTAATTGTTTGTCTCTATTGTGGATGTCTCTATTATCATCATCAATCTGACGCTGTTGACAGTTGACTGCTTAGGCAACCACCATACAGTTTTTTTTTGTTGTACAAATATTTTCATTTTAGTACATTTCAACCCGATTTGTCAACACTGTCAATTCACTCGTGTGGCGCAATTTAATTTTTTTTTTTTGAAATGAATTAAAAAATGGTTGCCTTTAAAAAAACTTTACTTTGTTGTATCCATTTTAGTACAATTCCATAATACATTAAAACTGTTAACCCACAATACGTGCACATGACGTCAAAGGGTTGAAATGTACTAGAGAAATGTACTTAATAACAAAAAAAAATACAATCGCAAAACGAGGCTATTTATTACGTCGATAACGCAATAAAAGAATTTCGAGGAACTATTGCCACTTAAATATGATAAGCGCCGCTTAATTTATTTGTTTAACTGATAATAGTAATATTTCTGAAAATAGTTAGAGATAACCTATTATTAGATTTCCATTCATTGATATAATCAACCTTAGCGCCATCTGTGCTGCTTACTTGAAACAATGACGTCACTAGCCGATTGTATTTTTTAAACCTTTTTACTGATAATAATAATAATAATAATTTATTCAATCCGGATGTCCAAAAGCGATATAAAATATAGTCACGCGATATTAAAGTACCTGAGATAATTCTTATAAATAAAAATTCCGAGGACTCGCCGAGCGGTTTGACCTTAGGCGCTCGCATATTGTTTTAAAATATAAATTTCACGTTTCTTATTAATAATTATTCTCGTATTATCATCATCATCATTACCGCACGAAATTGGATCCGGCAGCAACATACTCGAGGCTAAATTTGTACAATGCCCACACCATTTGTACAATCGTTTTTAAGAGATAAGTACATTTCTTAGTGCATTCTAACCCTCACAGTTTGAACCCTGTTGTCTGAAAAATTTTCTGGATTCACACGCTTTTATATAAACTCGATTTTCCATGGTCATGGACCATTAAGGAAACCTTCCATTGATTTTTCCCGGCTTAAAATAGCATGAATGAGGCGCCACGCCACAAACAACAAGTTATTTTAAGCACCGTTAAGGAATTTTTATAGAACGTACTATTACTGAAATTAAGTCCGGTTGCCTAACAGTCATTTTGCGTGACGATCCCTAGGCAACCCACTACACATTTAATATGAAGGACATCAAACACAGAAGCAACAAATATTGCGCGACAAAAGTTGCTCGGGAGAATGTTTTTATTTGTTCAAGGCATAAGGTATTTTTAATAAAAAAAAAGTATAAAAGCTGAGAGAGCCTTGAAAGCTGTGATTTTGAGCCTAGACAACGTAAACCTACTACATACTTAATACTACGGTCATTAGACAAAAAAGCAAGTAATGTTGCGCAACAATAATTGCATAGGAGAATATTTTTATTTATTCAAAGGAGCAAATAATAAGAAGGACATACTTAATACTACGGTCATTAGACAAAAAAGCAAGTAATGTTGCGCAACAAGAATTGCATAGGAGGATATTTTTATTTATTCAAAGGAGCAAATAATAAGAAGGGTATAAAAACATACTTAATAGTACAGTCATTAGACAAAAAAGCCAGTAATGTTGCGCAACAAGAATTGCATAGGAGGATATTTTTATTTATTCAAAGGAGCAAATAATAAGAATGGTATAAGGTTATTGAGGAGTAATGAATAAAAAAAGTTATTGAGAGTCATTAAACAAGGACGCAATTAATGTTGTGAAACAAGAATGGCACGCTTTTATTTATTCAGAGCAACGGAGAAAAAAGTCTCAAACGTGATTTCGCGAAACCGACAGAACCTTGACAGCTGTCATTCTTGATCACGTTGCCTAGGCAACCCGCTACACACTTAACAAAAAAGGAATTAATGCTGCGTTTAAATTTAATTTTTGCCACCGAAGTAAATGACAGTTGACGTAGACAGATTCCGAAAAACCCAAAAGGTGTTGTATGCTCGGTTGTCTAAGCAACCAATCTGACAGTGTTGACAATTCGGCTTGAAATGTACTAAACAAAAGAACATTGTACAATCATATTAATTTTTTTTTAAAGTGTGCCACTAGAGTAAATTTAATATTCTTATTATTTGTGACAGTTGACATTGACAGATCCTAATAAGATCCTGTATGGTCGGTTGCCTAAGCAACCGACCATGTTGACAAGGAGGGTTAAAATGATCTATGGTAATGTACACATAATTGTACAATTGATTATTGTTTATTTTCCCATTGGATGGGATATTAATTAGCGTGCAATTAAAGTGAAATTAGAAGAGTTTCCAAGAGCGTCTAAGTTATATTAAGGATCAGCCAAATAACGGAATTGTACTATGGCAATGTACAAATAATTGCCACGGTTCATTTAAGGGTTGCCTAAATAATTTAACGGTAGTTTATAGTAAGGGCTTAAATTGGCTATAGCAATGTACGCATAATTGTACAATTGATTATACAATTTTTCCATATGATGTGCTTGTAATTCAAAAAAAATTACAATAATTTCCTTGGGCCTATATATCATTTCTATGCTATATTTAGGATCGCCTAAATAACAATGTACAAAAAAAAATTGTACAAATAATTGCCATGGCACTTGAGGGTTGCCTAATTAATTTAACGGTAGTTTACAGTGAAGGGTGAAATTTACTATAGCAATGTATGCATAATTGTACAATTGATTATACAATTTTTTCCATATGATGTGCTTGTAATTCAAGAAAAGTTACAATAATTTCCATGGGCCTATATATAATTTCTAAGCTATATTAAGGGTCGCCTAAATAACAGAATTGTACTATGGCAATGTATAAAAAAGTTGTACAAACAATTGCCATGGCTACATTTGAGGGTTGCCTAAATAATTTAAGGGTAGTTTACAGTGAAAGGTGAAATTTACTATAGCAATGTACGTATAATTGTACAATTTTTTCTATATGATGTGCTTGTAATTCAAGAAAAGTTACAATAATTTCCATGGTCCTATATATAATTTCTAAGCTATACTAAGGATCGCCTAAATAACAGAATTGTACTATGGCAATGTACAAAAAAAATTGTACAAATAATTGCCACGGTTCATTTGAGGGTTGCCTAAATAATCTAACGGTAGTTTACAGTGAGGGTTGAAATTTACTATAGCAATGTACGCATAATTGTACAATTGATTATACAATTTTTTCCATATGATGTGCTTGTAATTCCAGTAAAGTTACAATAATTTCCATGGGCCTATATATAATTTCTAAGCTATACTAAGGATCGCCTAAATAACAGAATTGTACTATGGCAATGTACAAAAAAAATTGTACAAATAATTGCCACGGTTCATTTGAGGGTTGCCTAAATAATCTAACGATAGTTTACAGTGAGGGTTGAAATTTACTATAGCAATGTACGCATAATTGTACAATTGATTATACAATTTTTTCCATATGATCTGCTTGTAATTCAAGTAAAGTTACAATAATTTCCATGGTCCTATATATAATTTCTAAGCTATATTGATGGTTGCCTAAATAACAGAATTGTACTCTAGCAATGTACAAAAAAAATTGTACAAATAATTGCCACGGTTCATTTGAGGGTTGCCTAAATAATCTAACGGTAGTTTACAGTGAGGGTTGAAATTTACTATAGCAAGGTACGCATAATTGTACAATTGATTATACAATTTTTTCCATATGATGTGCTTGTAATTCAAGTAAAGTTACAATAATTTCCATGGGCCTATATATAATTTCTAAGCTATATTGATGGTTGCCTAAATAACAGAACTGTACTATGGCAATGTAAAAGAAAAATTGTACAAACAATTGCCATGGCTACATTTGACGGTTGCCTAAATAATTTAACGGTAGTTTACAGTGAAAGGTGAAATTTACTATAGCAATGTACGCATAATTGTACAATTGATTGTAAAATATTTTCCATATGATGTGCTTGTAATTCTATATTGATGGTTGCCTAGGCAACAGAGAGGGTTGAAATGTATTATGGTAATGTAAATAAAATTGTACAATTCTTTTTTCACTGGATATGTCAATAATAATAATGTAATATTGTGTAAATAAAAAACCGATTACTGAAGTAAAATTATAACAATTTCTGTATGGTACATACATTTTGTAAGCTGTATTGAGGGTTAGTTAGGCTAAAAAGTTGACATTTAACAAAAAGGGTTAAAATTGTACAAATGATGAAATTTTCACCATTGAGCATCAAAATATTGCAAAAGTAGTAAATAAAAATTGTCATTAACAATGAATTAAAATACTACGTCTCTGGAAAAAAAAATCATTTCCTTGTACAAATTTCATTCATTTGAGTATATCTCTTGTCTCAGCTTAATCAGGGTTGAAATGTACTAAAACTTGTACAACCTAATAGTTGACATTCACAGGTTCTAATAACAAAAGATGCTTTATGGCCGATTGTCTAATCTGACGATGTTGTCAATGTACAACCAATATTTTTTTTTTAATTAGGGGCAATAAAATTATAATTAAAAAAAAATAAAAAGTTTGTCACTGGAGTAAACCTAATATTTATGACAAGTTTGATAGTTGACATTGACAGATTATAGTGCTGTATAGTCAGTTGCCTAAGCAACCAATCTGACCGTGTTGCCAAAGAGGGTTGAGATGTACTATAGCAATGTACACATAATTGTACAGTTGATTCAATTTTCGATTTCAGTGGACATGATAATAATTAGCCTGTAATTAAAGTAAAAGTATATAGTACAATTTCTAAGCTGTACATATTAAGGGAACCCTAGATAATGAAGAGGGTTAAAAATGTACTAAGACATTGTACAAAACGACTTTGCAAATTATTTAACCGACCTTTGTCAATGACGAGAAATTAAATTATTTAAGTTCTCGTCATTGACGAAGGTCATTACAAAGGGATTAAATAAAGAAATAATTAAACTTTATATGGTACAATTTTTAAACTATATTGAAGGTTATGTAGATAACAGAGTTGATATGTACTAAAATAAAATAAAATTGTACAATCAACCTGAAATTCTGCAATCGAAGTTATTAACTTTGTCAAGTTTGACAGTTGACATGAAAATTCTAATAGGAAAAGGCTAAGTTGTTGAAAGAGAATTGAAATGTACAAAAATTAAAGAAATTTGTACAATCTAGTAGGTTATAGAATCTTAATGATGTAATCAATCTGACGGTTTTGACAGTTGACAAATAAAAATACTAAAGTCTAAGAAAACTGTAGAACTCTATAATATCAACTAAAACTGTTTTTTTTAAACAGGTAATTTTTTAAATTACTGGCACTAAAAATTGTTTCATTGAGGTATGACAAGTTTGACAGTTGACAATCCTAATATGATGCTGTACTGTCAGTTGCCTAAGCGACCAATCTCAATTGCCACGACTGCATTGAGGGTTCCCCAAGGAGTTTATAGTGAGGGTTGAAAAGTGCTACGATGAATGTACAGGAAACTGTACAACTTTAAGACCTACAGGCCTTGGTAATAAAAGACTTAAAAACAAACGAGTTTTCCGAAAAACCTATCGTGGCAAAACAACAACAAAAAAAATAACAAGCACATAAATCAATCTCGAGCGAGCGTTATCAAATCTGAGAAACAAACAACCCGTGATATTTCGGGAATTTACTGTGCAATTTTAACGCCACCTCTCCTAAACTAGTCAAGTATTTCATAAAAACCTTATCAGTATACGTTTTCGGTGGAAATGTTGTTGGTCTATGAATATCTATTAAGATCCCGAGTGTGTGTGTGTGTGTGTCGTGATTAAGTGCTAGAGAACTAAATCTTGATAATATGGTGAATGCGCCCCACGAGCTAACGTTTGTTTTAAATGTACTATATATACTGTATTTCAAAAAGGTAGAGAGTAATAAAATTACTGACAGTTTTGTGGTCATCCATGGGCGGTACTGAATAAGGATTTATTACTCTCTACCCTTTTCTATAGATTATAAAACAGCCTCAATTTACTAGATCCATTTTAACCGAAACATTTTTTTTTTAATAAATTCCAGACTGACCTATCGCACTGGGCATGGACTTCGCGAGACATGCGCAGTTGTAGCCAAAGCACAGTATGTCCCAAGTGCAAGCACGAGTTCACCTGCTGCGCAGACAGTCGGCGCTCCCTGGTGCTGAGTGGCGGAGGCCTCGTACGACGCCCCGACTTTCCCGAAGAACCCGCACCCCCGGCCGTCGTCAACTCGTCCGCTTCCTCCTCGTTGGCGACCAATCAGCCTTTAGCGCCACCGAACGCTTGCCTTTCGCCCCAAGTCGGTCTGGTAAGTTTTTAAATTAGAAAAAAAAAAAACCCACGACAATGTTGTGATTAGTGCGGTTGTTGTTCTAGGTGTCCCCGAGCGTCCCGCTCTCCTTCGGGTACCCGGAGGAACTACCGTTGCAACTGCTGCCCACCCCGCACGCGGCCAATCAGGACGCGGTACTTCAACAGTTGCGAGAGAACGATCGGGCTCTACGCCAGTCCGGTTGGTTCTACGAAGGAATTACCTTCGAGGAGTCACATGAGATGCTTAAGAGCGCCAAGGTGAGTCCAAGGGTAATCAATAAAAGTATCAACCTCGTTATTAGGGAAAATATGCCGCAATTTCCAGAGTTAGCAGTCGATGCTGAAATCACCTTGACGGATCACAAACTTTATGCATATGACAATGTTGGGACGATATTTTTAATTACATTTCAACCCTTTGACGGTATGACCACAGGAATGCATTGCCTAAGCAGACAATTATCTGTCGCAGCACAGACTGACAATTTACCTTGGCTTCAAATACTAGCATAACGCACTTTAGACTGAAAGAAAATTGTACAACTGCACGAAGATTTAGGTCTTAACTTGTTTTAATCCGAAAATTCTTGGTTTCAGGTTGGCACGTTCTTAGTGCGCAACTCGAGCGACCCCAAGTACCTTTACTCCCTAAGTGTTCAGACGGAGAGGGGCCCGACGTCCGTAAGGCTGCACTACACTAACGGCTACTTTAAGTTGGATGCGCAGGCGCATTTGCAACACGTCATGCCCGCCTTCACCAGCGTAATAGACCTTATTCAGCACTACGTGCAGGCCTTTAAACGGTACCAACAGAGAGGTAAGTACCGCCTTAACATAGTTAGAAATTAAGGAAAAGGTCCATTCTGAAGTGGAGTCGATATGATATTGAAAAGTTAGTAGGAGAAGTCTTTTCTCCACAGGTTCAGGAGTAATGCATTTCGGCAAGTGTTCTTGCCATCATCAGACCCGGTAATCGAATATAAGGTTTTATTTATTTATTTATTTCTCTTCCAACGAGCAATTAAAACAATCCAACTGATTAGCAAGTTTGCCTGCGCGTACTAACGTGATTTTTCTCTTCCAGATAAAAACACGCAGGTGTGGGTGGACAACCAGGGCAAATGGTACTCGCCGATCGTAATCCAGCGGCCGCTGATCCAGGAAACGGCGAGTTTAAAGCATCTGGCCCGTCTGGCGATCCACAGGTCGATCCGGACGCGACCCGCGTCCCCTTCAACCCCTCAGTATAGGCAACTGGAATTGCCTTGTTCTTTAGAGTCTTATTTAGAGGAATACCCGCATTCGATATGAATTCCGCGATAGCACGGAACGTTATCTAATAAAGTACCGTTGAGGTTCTGCTAACGTTGAGGGAACGAACCTTATTAGGAATGTGTTGGTTCACGAAGAAACGACAAAAAATAATTGGTGGTTTTTTTTCTAAAGATTTTTTTCTGAGTTAATGTAAAGGGGTTCTTTAGGATGAATTTGAGGCTAAAAACGCGGTTCTACGGTTATTATTTAGGGAGTTAAAGCGCTTTTGGTTGGGGCATCTTTTTTCAATTTTTTTTTCCAGATTTTCACTTTCCTTGGGAATATATTCATGAAATAATTGAAATATTATTAAAAGGATTTTATGGAACGAAAGGGCTCTTCTTCCCCAATAATTTTATATGAGAACGTCTTTTGTACCTCACAAACCTTCTGAGTTACAGCCAGTTTTGTTCACCAGGGTCCAAGACCCATCGGATTTGAGGTTTTCGAAACACATTTTTTAACATCAAGATTTTTGTTTTTTGTCGGACATTTTTGGCCATAACTCGGAAAGTAGTTGAAATATTGTTATAATTCCTTCATGTTATTATAGGAGGATTTCTAAGGATCGATTTCAGAGCAAAAACATGATTCTGGAGTAAATATTGAGGGAGTTAGGGTACTTTTGGTTGGGGCATCTTTTTTCAACTGTTTTTAACAAAATTTTCACTTTTGTTGCGAATATATTCATGAAATAATTGGAATATTATTAAAAAAATTTTATGGAACGAAAGGGCACTTCTTCCCCAATAATTTCATATGAGAACGTTTTTTGTACCTCAAAAACTTCCTGAGTTACAGCCAGTTTTGTCCATCAGGGTCCAAGACCTATCGGATTTGAGGTTTTCGAAACTCATTTTTTAACATCAAGATTTTAGTTCTTTGTCGGATATTTTTGGCCATAACTCGGAAAGTATTTGAAATATTGTCATAATTCCTTCAGATTACTTTAGGGGGATTCCTGATGATCGATCTGAGGGTAAAAACGTAATTCTGGTGTTACTATTTAGGAAGTTAGGGTACTTTTGGTTGGGGCATCTTTTTTCAATTTTTTTTTACTAATTTTTCACTTTTCTTGCGAATATATTCATGAAATAATTGAAATATTATTAAAAGGGTTTTATGGAACGAAAGGGCACTTCTTCCCCAATAATTTCATATGAGAACGTTTTTTGTACCTCAAAAACGTCCTGAGTTAAAGCCAATTTTGTCCATCAGGGTCCAAGACTCATCGGATTTGAGGTTTTCGAAACTCATTTTTTAACATCAAGTTTTTTGTTCTTTGCCGGACATTTTTGGCCATAAATCGGAAAGTAATTGAAATATTTTCATAATTCTTTCAGATTATTATAGGGGGATTCCTGATGATCGATTTGAGGGTAAAAACGTGATTTTGGGGTTATTATTGAGGAACTTACAGCACTTTTGGTTGGGGCATTTTTTTCACGTTTTTTTAAACTAAATTTTCACTTTTCTTGGGAATGTATTCATAAAATAATTGAAATATTATTAAAAGGGTTTCATGGAACGAAAGGGCACTTCTTCCCCAATAATTTCGTATAAGAACGTTTTTTGTACCTCAAAAACTTCCTGAGTTACAGCCAGTTTTGTTCACCAGAGTCCAAGACCCATCGGATTTGAGGTTTTCGAAACTCATTTTTTAACATCAAGATTTTTGTTCTTTGTCGGACATTTTTGGCCATAACTCGGAAAGTAGTTGAAATATTGTTATAATTCCTTCATGTTATTATAGGAGGATTTCTAAGGATCGATTTCAGAGCAAAAACATGATTCTGGAGTAAATATTTAGGGAGTTAGGGTACTTTTGGTTCGGGCATCTTTTTTCAATTTTTTTTTAACTAAATTTTCACATTTCTTGCGAATATATTCATGGAATATTTGAAACATTATTAAAAGGGTTCTATGGAACGGAAGGGCACTTCTTCCCCAATAATTTCATATAAGAACGTTTTTGGTACCTCAAAAACTTCCTGAGTTAGAGCCAATTTTGTCCATCAGGGTCCAAGACCCATCGGATTTGAGGTTTTCGAAACTCATTTTTTAACATCAAGATTTTTGTTCTTTGTCGGACATTTTTGGCCATAACTCCGAAAGTAATTGAAATATTTTCATAATTCTTTCAGTTTATTATAAGGAGATTTCTGAGGATGGATCTGAGGGTAAAAACGTGATTCTGGGGTAATTATTGGGGTAGCTAGGACACTTTTTGTTGGGGTACTTTTTATTAAATAAATTTTCACTTTCCTTGCCAATATTTCCATATATTAATATTTATTTATTTAATGCCTAACAAAATATAGAATTACACTATCTATTTACAAAAAAATATTATTATAAAATATAATATTAATACAATCAAGCACCTAGATGTGAAACATATAATTCAAGTATCCTTAAAAGGGTTTAAGGAAAAAAAGAGCGTTTCTTGTACCTCAAAAACTTCCTGAATTAGCCCCTTTTTTGCCAATTAAACCACCAATAAACAACAAACCTAAACGGGTCATTCCCTAAACGTTCCCGAAATATCCAGAACATTCATGTTCAAGAATATGTCATGTGCTATTGAAGAAAATCCAGTTTTCTGGGTATAACCTTTAGGTAAAAAATTGCCAAAGACTGTTGTACATCGGTACCTATACATACCGAGGGGATATTAATAAAAAAAACCACCGCAAAAGTATTGTTAAAACAAACAAAAAGAAAAAAACGCGTATTTTAGTTAATATACGTCCACCAGAAAGGCGGGTACTTAACCAAGTTTAGCTCTCTGCCATTGCGTGTGTCTTCTGGTGGGCGAAACCAGCAGCCTTATGTACCGCCCCCGAAGGGAGAGTGATAAAATCACCCCCCAGGGGGCGTTTTTTAGTTTAATTTTTTTTAGTTAGAATAACAACTTTTGTATGTATTTCTGTGTGTGTGTGTGTCTAGTTTGGCCTTAAGGGGCCCATAATCGAATCTCGTTATATTATGTATCATCCCGGGCCAAACGCTACTAAAGTAAGCCACATTGGCTCCGATGTACTCTTAAGTAAG